>NC_043980.1:828598-836098 GCF_902150065.1 Myripristis murdjan | reverse complement strand
CATGTATAGTTATTATTATCATTGTTATTATCATTATTTACTCATTTAATCACTTTTTTGGCTCAGCCTTCTGTCAGACATGCAGCAGCTGGGCTGATCTGCTCCTCCTGCCCCAGATGTGCAGCAGAAACCTGGTCTGATAAAAGCCTCCCAGAGAGAGAGAGACGGGACAGGCAGGGGACGGAGAGACGGGACGACCTGCAGCAGAGGGCCTGAGGTCGGATTCGAACCCGGGACGCTGCGATCGGGACGCAGCCTGAACAGGTGGGAGCCACCGGGACACCCCAGGCATCCTGTTTTTGTGTCTGACCCCGACCCGAATCCCAGATTTTGCTCATCCTCCATCGTTAGGTCACATCTGCCACCTGAAATAGTCCATGTGTTGCCTTCAGTGTCATCACGGAAACTCCAGCACTACACAGGTCCATTGTTTTTGTTATTTTCACAGTGGAGTTTCACTGAAATAACATCGATGTGACCAAACCCGAGCTGAATCCAAACCTAATTTCTTAATTTTTGTCTAACCCCGTCCCGACACTTTGAGGCCTAACAGATTTGGGCGGTCGGGTATCCACACTCTGGAACCTAAGCCTGCTTCAACCCTCACCCTAACCCCAGGACAGCACCTCAGCTCACATCAGATTTTATTCTCCCCACTGAGCGTCCAGATGTTTCTGGAACAGCTGGAGGAGGCGGCTGACCGACCCGTCGCCACACGTTTGTCAGGAGTGAATCGATCCAAACCGCCGCACCAACACCCAAGTCTTAAGTCTTAAGTAACACATCTAATGAAAACTGTAATGAAAATTGTAAAAAATAAAATGATTTCTGAAAATTAAATTGTAATCCCTCACTTTACCTGCTTACTGAGAAAAGGAAGCTATTTACAGTAATGTGAGTAGCAGCAGGTCTAATGCCTGCCAGCTGTTCCTGCCAGCTGTGCTGAGGAGGAGGAGTCAGAGCAGCTCATGAGGTCTGAGTCTGAGCATATTCACAGACCTGATGTGATGGAAAATAACAAAACATACAGCGGGTGGCCCAGGCCCTTCACTGCCTCACACTGAACCAGCTGACAGCATGACATCACAGCCTCTGTCATCGCTCTCTGAAGTGTGACATCATTTTGGGAAGGGGAGGGGTCGGGTGGCCAGTTTCAGTGTGAAAAAGTCCTGAACAGCCAACAGTGCTGCTGCTTTTAGGAAAACTCATGTGGAGGACTTTATTGGGCTGATGGAAAACTGGAGTGAAGAAAGTGTGAAGGCTCTGAAAGTTCATGTTCATATCGTAGTGGAATGAATGGAGGAAAGGGAGGAGGAGTGATGTGGCAGCTCTGAAAGCCCACTGCTCGCTCTGGGAGGAGAGCAGAGGAACGTGAAGGAGAGGAACCTCTGGACATGCAGAGGAACCGGGACGGAGCTTAAATCAAACCCCAACCAGCCATGCAGCAAAACTCTGTGTGTGTGTGTGTGTG
Source organism: Myripristis murdjan (assembly GCF_902150065.1). Classification (NCBI taxonomy): domain Eukaryota; kingdom Metazoa; phylum Chordata; class Actinopteri; order Holocentriformes; family Holocentridae; genus Myripristis; species Myripristis murdjan. The sequence goes on along the minus strand of NC_043980.1, from coordinate 834,627 downwards.
TGTGTGTGTGTGTGTGTGTGTGTGTGTGTGTGTGTGCGTGCTCACCTGGTGTTTCAGGATGGTCTGCTGCACCATGCGGGCGTAGCCGTCCAGCTTCACTCCTGAGTTACTGCGACTCCTCATCCTGTCTGATCAGCCTACCTGTCTGTCTGTCTGTCTGTCTGTCTACCTGTGCAGTCTTCAGCCTGTCTGTCTCTGCTGTGGTTCTGTCTCTCTCTCTCTCTGTGTGTGTGTCTCTCTCTCTGGTCTATTTGAGCAGCAGTGAAATGTCACAGGTCCAGCCGGAGGATCTGTTACAGTGCGAGGCCTCAGTCAGCTGACACGAGGTCACCCGAGCTGCTGCTGCACACACACACACACACACACACACACACACACACACACACACACACACACTGATGACCATCACTGTAACGAAGTCATTTTAATGTTGAAACGTTTCTGTTGGGATCCTGCAGGTTTTTCACTTCCTAGATGCTAAAAATAACCCTCATCAGTCGTGGGATTATTTGACTCAGCAGTTAAAATGACATGTTCCACCTGCAGGGGGCGACATAGAGCCCAAACCTGGGTTAAACAGAGCAGTGGGACCTTTCCAGAAGATCAGCTTTCTAAATGATAATCCTGTTTTTATTTCCTGGGCGTCGGTGGAAACGAGCAGCCGCTGCTTCAGAAGCTCCACATTTCTCTGAGCTCAGAGGAAGGAAATGTGGAACATTTAGGAAGCAGATGATTGGTTCTCCTGTGGTTCTGCAGCCAGTCAGCAGCACAGAGCCTCAATGCCAGTGCTAATCTGCTCACACTCACAGCATTTTACAGCCATGGATTATAATCTCAGTTTATAATCCTGTCTGCAGCAGAAATATGAACAGGAACAGTCCAGTTACTGATCAATATCTGGATCAAATGGACTGATCAGTTTAGAGCATTGAGCCCCACTGACCCACACAGATTCTGCTCTGGGATGCGATGCGCATTTCAATGCATCACCAACTGTCCAGCTATTTAACCCTAATCCTGTTCTGTTCACATTCACTAACATCTTTTCTGTTTGGGCTCAGTTTGACCCCAGCAGTTTAAACCTCCACTAAATTATTAGAATTAAAATTGTTACCAAAGTTTATGTGTTGGTACTTTATGTTTCTTTGTTGACGACCTAAACAGCCCTTTAAATAAAACATAACCCCCCCCACTTTTACATCCAGTATTCCTATTACACGACTATGGAAAAATATGCAAATCACCATAAAATCTCACTGATTGACCTAAAATTGGACAGAAATATAAATTTTTGATGTTTTAATGGCTTTCATTATTTCTAAGTACAGATTTTTGTTATTTATAACCGATGTGTTACAAAGTGTGCACAGGACATTGAAAACATATCATCATGTGACTTTCATGTTTACCCGGTAGTGCCCATTACATTAGGAACACTCATTAAATATGAAGCAAAAAAAATGATGTCAATCATTTATTTAGAGACGTTAAACATTGAATGAGGTCAAACTGATCCCAAACATAATAGGAGGGTTAAGAGATTCCTGTTTTTATTTTAAACATACAGTACATGTAGTAGGGACATGGCACACATGCTCCCACATCAGTGAGAGGTGCAGAGGCTCACCTCAGCCTCGCAGTGTGTGAGCACTGCTGACTGAAAGATGACGCATTTTGTCTCCATTTATCCATCCGCTATAATATGTTGGATTCATGTTCATGTGTATTTAAAGACTTTTAAATTTGTGTAGAAAAAAAATCAGGTAAATTTTTTTTTAAATGATGAAAGAAATTGCCTAATCAGGCAAAAATTTCACGACCCCCCTGCAGTACTTCTGTGGACCCCCCAGGGGTCGCGGACCCCCTGTTAAAGACCTCTAGTTTAGAGCATTGAGCCCCACTGACCGCCACATATTCTGCTCAGGGATGCGATGCACATTTTTGAGGCATTGCCAACTATCCAGTAAATTAAAAGTACATATAAAGTAACTGCAACGTTATACGACACTGATCCAGCACAGTGCAGTGCTGCAGCCTGGCTTCTACTGTGCTCATAACATAATAATAATGACAATAATAATAATGATAATAATAATAATAATAACTTCGATTTATATAGCGCCTTTCAAAACACCCAAGGACGCTTTACAAAACACAAGCAATCAACAAAAACAAACAGACAGAAGGAACAAACATCACAGGTAAGCATGTCAGGAATCTCATTTGTAAATATTGTCAATAAGAATCTGTGAATAATGCTTTTAAAATACGTGTGATGCATGTCTGCAGTGAAATATGATGGTGCTTTGTGGCTTTCGGTCATGTCTGCCTTTGCATGTGTGGGAAGTTACTCAACATGTCTTGATCACAAATCAGAATCAGAAACACTTTATTGGTCAGTGAGGGGAACGTGGCTCAGACGCAGCTGCTCACATTCTCAAGAAAATAATTAAATTCTCTGACACAGAAAGAAATATGAAATATAAAAAATATGTGCTTTACAATTTTTAAAGTATATGCATTATGTATACAGTTGTATCAGAATATATCATTATGTGCATTTAGTCTCAATATATGCATTATCCTTACAAAATATTACAATACATGAATACAGAAATGAGAAACTGAGCACATGTAAAAAAAAAAAAAAAAAAGAAAGAAAGAAAAAGAAAAAGTGGACCTGCATACTCCATATACATACAGGAATATGACAGTGTTGAATAGATGATTGCACAGTGAAATAGTTAAATCATCAGTTCAAACAGAGTACAGTTATAGTCTTTTTCAAATATTTAGCTGCTAAAAGACTCGATTCCAGTCTCTGTTGTCTCTGTGCTGCTTGGATCTGTCTAAATCTTGATTATTGATTATTGATTACAATGGAAGCAATCTGTTTTGTATGGTTGATGTTAGGAGGAAGTTAGCACTGTGAGGAGAACAGCAAGGAAACAGAGAATTATTTTTCAGTTTATTAAAAACTGTTCAGAAGCCCTCTCACACACACACACACACACACACACACACACACACACACACACACACACACGTTGAGCAGCTGTTTGGAGTACAGCAGCCCTCCTCCTGATAAATACTGACCTCCATCAGGTGTCGAAAAAATATTTCTCAAGCTAAAAGTTGAATTCTGTTTCCTCTGTCATGTACAGTTCCTGACAGCAGCCGCTCTGTTCATTAAAGTAAATCCTGAAAAAAAAAATAAAAAAAAAAAAACATCACACATCAATAAAACACATGATAAAGAAATCTGCTGCTCCACATCTTTTAAAAAGCAGCACAGGGACCAGAAGAGGCGGAGTCAAACGTCTGTACATCTGAGAGAATAATTATGTTTATCCGAGGTGTTTGTTGGTGTTTGATGATGATTTGATGTCTTTCTGATCTCGTCCTGAAACCCCTCTCTGAGACTGACTGACTGCTGACGGCAGCTGACCGCCTGGTGCAGCAGGTCGTGGTGTTTCGATGCTGAAGGCCGTGCATCAGGAACTGATGGCCTCTCATCGCTCTCCAATCAGTTCCTGATGCAGTATCATCAACATCAGAAAGCTCTGCACTCACTCTGGGAAGCTGTCCTCCATTTTGGCTCCAGGTACAGATCCATAACCTGATCCATAATCTGCCACAAACACACAGGGCCACACAGGGAGCATCACTACAGAACAAAACTGAGCCTGATTGTAGGGGTCAAGGTCTGGGTCTGGGTCAGGGTCAGGGTCTGAGTCAGGGTCGGGGTCAGGATCTGGGTCAGGATCAGGGTCTGAGTCAGGGTCGGGGTCAGGATCTGGGTCTGGGTCAGGGTCAGGGTCTGAGTCAGGGTCTGGGTCTGGGTCAGGGTCAGGGTAAGGGTCTGGGTCGGGGTCAGGGTCAGGGTCAGGGTCAGGGTCAGGGTCAGGGTCTGGGTCTGGGTCTGGGTCTGGGTTGGGGTCTGGGTCTGGGTCTGGGTTGGGGTCTGGGTCTGGGTCTGGGTCTGGGTCTGGGTCTGGGTCGGGGTCGGGGTCAGGGTCAGGGTCGGGGTCAGGGAAAGGGTCTGGGTCAGGGTCAGGGTTCAGGGTCGGGGTAGGGTCGGGGTCAGGGTCAAGGTCAGGAAGAGGGTCGGGGTCAGGGTAAGGGTCAGGGTCAGGGTCAGGGTCTGGGTCTGGGTCAGGGTTCAGGGTTCAGGGTCGGGGTCAGGGTCTGGGTCTGGGTCGGGGTCTGGGTCGGGGTCTGGGTCAGGGAAAGGGTCGGGGTCAGGGAAAGGGTCTGGGTCAGGGTCAGGGTTCAGGGTTGGGGTAGGGTTGGGGTCAGGGTCAAGGTCAGGAAGAGGGTCGGGGTCAGGGTAAGGGTCAGGGTTCGGGGTCAGGGTTCAGGGTCGGGGTAGGGTCGGGGTCAGTCAGTATTTAGCAACACATGTAAAACAGGAGTTAAGAAGTCATAAAAATAAAAAGCTTCATATGAGCAGAAATGACACAACCTTCTAAAGACTTTAAGGGTCAGGCCTCAGAAAACTAACTCCACCTGTGCTGCCCCCTGCTGGCCGTGTCTCAGGCCTGCAGCTGATCCCCTCAGCAGATCCTACAGGAACAAGGAGATCCTGCTGATCTGAGCCCAGAATCAGCAGATTGTTTTCTTCTGAATCGGCCCAAGTCACAGCAACGTCTCTTCAGAGTCCAGATGCTGAGGAGGAGGTTGGGGTTCTGGACTCAGACCAGCAGGATTTCCTTCAGACTGGATCCCACAGGAGGAGGACAAACTGGTTTTACTGGTTTTATAAATCAGTCCAGTGAAGCAGCTTTTACCACAAAGTCAGACTCTTGGCTGCACGTCTCACAGCCAGCTGCTTCAAACACACTCACACAGGAAGCTCCTGCTGAAGATTTGCTCCAGGGGTTTCCAGAAGATCGAGCTCTGACTTCCATGGAAATAAAATGAACGACAGCGCCCTCCTGAGGCCGTGCGGCCGGCGGTCTGGCGCTGCGTTCAGGGTAACCCCGGCCGGCGCCGTGAGGCTCCACAGCTCACAGTTGCCAGCTGAGATTAACCTGAAACACAGCAGAAGATGTGTCCACCTGCAGGGGGCGCCGTAGAGGCTGAAATTGGACTAAACAGAGTCCAACGAACAGGAAATCAGCTCTGTAAATGTGATCATTCTCGTATTGATCATCTAGGAACCAAATGATTTGTTCTGTGGTTCTGCAGCCAAACTGAGCCCCGCCCACCGTCAGGTACTCTGCTTTGTTTGGCAGGTGCTCAGCGCTGCCCCTGGTGGACAAAACTCTGAACTGCTGCAACCACCAACCCTTTTTTTAACATGAGCTCCTTTACCTGTGAAATGACCTTCAAGTAACAATTAAAATGAGAGTCAATAAACAAATAACTGATTTCCTATTGGTTCATACTTCCCTCCTATTGATCAGGCCCTGTGGTCTTGATCAGGTATTGATCAGGTATTGATCAGGCCTTGTGGTATTGATCAGGTATTGATCAGATATTGATCAGGCCTTGTGGTATTGATCAGGTATTGATCAGATATTGATCAGGCCTTGTGGTATTGATCAGGTATTGATCAGATATTGATCAGGCGGTGGTCAGAGCGACTGGATGATCTCTCCAGGTGATTGTGAGGAAATCGTCACGTCACAGTTGCCTGCAGAGATTAACAAGTCACCCTGCAGAACCAGAACCACACACACCGCACACACACACACACACACACACACACGCAGAGCATGCACAAAGCGTGTGACACCCTCCCTTGCTTGTTACCATGGCGACGGGTGGGTGACAGGCTGAGGTTGTGGGCCTGCAGGTCCCACAGGTGTGCCTCCTGGATCTGCACCTGCTGCTCCAGGTGAGAGGGGCTCCCCCTGCTGGACCAGGACAGAAGAAGAGAACACACACACCACGCTGACAGGAGCAGCACAACACACACACACACACACACACACACACACACACCGGCTTCAGTCTGTTTGTAACCCTTTGACTCCTGAGGGACGTCACAGTTCTTGTGTTGAGGTGTGTGTTGAGGTGTGTGT
>NC_043980.1:818598-823598 GCF_902150065.1 Myripristis murdjan | reverse complement strand
TGCCACCTCCACCTCACCACCACGTGCTCCACCTCGCCACTACAGCTCGCCACCACGTGCTCCACCTCGCCACCACAGCTCGCCACCACCTCGCCACCACAGCTCGCCACCACCACCTCGCCACCACCACCACCTCGCCACCACCACCACCTCTCAACCACCACCACCTCGCCACCACCACCACCTCGCTACCACCACATCGCCACCACCAGCACCTCGCCACCACCACCTCGCCACCACCACCACCTCGCCACCACCACCTCGCCACCACCACCACCTCGCCGCCACCACTTCGCCACAACCGCCTCGCCACCACCACCACCTCGCTACCACCGCCACCTCGCCACCACCACCACCTTGCTACCACCACCTCGCCACCACCACCACCTCGCCACCACCTCACCACCCTCACCTCACCACCTCGCCACCACCTCGCCACCACCAGCACCTCGCCACCACCTCACCACCACCACCACCTCGCCACCACCTCGCCACCACCAGCACCTCGCCACCACCACCTCGCCACCACCACCTTGCCACCACCTCGCCACCACCACCACCTCGCCACCACCTCGTCAACACCACCTCGCCACCACCAGTACCTTGCCACCACCACCACCTCGCTACCACCACCACCTCGCCACCACCACCACCACCTTGCCACAACCACCACCTCGCCACCACCACCTCGCCACCACCTCGCCACCACCACCACCTCGCCACCACCTCGTCAACACCACCTCGCCACCACCAGTACCTTGCCACCACCACCACCTCGCTACCACCACCACCTCGCCACCACCACCACCACCTTGCCACAACCACCACCTCGCCACCACCACCTTGCCACCACCTCGCCACCACCACCACCTCGCCACCACCTCGTCAACACCACCTCGCCACCACCAGTACCTTGCCACCACCACCACCTCGCTACCACCACCACCTCGCCACCACCACCACCACCTTGCCACAACCACCACCTCGCCACCACCACCTTGCCACCTCGCCACCACCAGCACCTCGCCACCACCAGTACCTTGCCACCACCACCACCTCGCTACCACCACCACCTCGCCACCACCACCACCACCTTGCCACAACCACCACCTCGCCACCACCACCTTGCCACCTCGCCACCACCTCGCCACCACCACCACCTCGCCACCACCAGCACCTCGCCACCACCACCACCTCGCCACCACCGCCCCGCCACCGCCACCACCTCGCCACCACCACCTCGCCACCACCACCACCTTGCCACCACCTTGCCACCACCTTGCCACCACCTCGCCACCACCTCGTCAACACCACCTCGCCACCACCAGTACCTCGCCACCACCACCACCTCGCCGCCACCACCTCGCCACCACCAGCACCTCGCCACCACCTCGCCACCACCACCACCTCACCACCACCTCGCCACCACCTCACTCTCCTGCCCGCCGCTCCTCAGGCTCTGGCCCCGCCCTCCACGCCGCTCTGAGGAGACGTGTTGGCCATGACACTCAATAACATCATTTCAACATCTCGTCCACTCCTAGCAACGACCTCAGTGACCTCTGCTGGGGAGACCCCGGATCCCCCCGCCCCCTCCGCAGAGGCCACGCCCCCTCCACAGAGACCACACCCCCTCCACTGAGGGCGTGTCCAACAGATTTAAAAGTTCCTCAAAGTGTTCCTTCCACTGACTAACATTTCCCATGTCATGTTGATGTGGCTGAGAAGAAGAAGATCAGCCATTTTTTTTCTCTCTTTTCCTTTTTTCCTTTTTTATTATTTATTTTATATTTATTTATTTACTTCACTTATTATGATTATTTTTTAATATTGTTTTTCTCTAATTTATAATTGTTATCATCATTATTATTTTAATTAGTTAATTAATTAATTTTTTTCCCTAAACTAGTGTCACAGGTATTTTTTTTTTTTCTAATTTCATTTTACATGTCTGAGCTGGGGTGTTGTTATTGTTGTTGTTGTTATGTCTTTTTTTCCCCTTCAATATAAAACAATAAATTAAAAAAAAAAAAAAAAAAAAAAGAAGAAGAAGAAGATCAGCCAGAAAACGGGACAGCTCCAGATACAGGAAGTCCTCTGTTCCCTTGGCAACCAGCCTCCTAGCCTCAACAACCATAGACATATATACGTATACATATATACGTCTATAGACGTATATATGTCTATGTCAACGACGACCAAGCGAGACGATCTGAGAGCTTTTATCTTGCAGATCTCATTTTGTCTCAGCTGTTTATCCCTCATCTTTACTGCTCTGTGTTTAACATCTGATCTTCTTTCCTGCTTCACTGTTTGAAGGTTTAAACCGTCCGTGTTGTTGTTGTTGTTGTTGTTATGTTTTATGCACACTCAGGTCACAAGGCTAACTGCCCTACAGGGACAAAAAAGTTAATGACGTCACCTGACCTCCACTTCCTGTCACACAGAGCGTCTTAAACAGTGACATCATCCTGCTCCAGTGGCTGGAAATTAAATTTTCAACCAATAAAACCTTCACAAATCTGTAAACATCCTCTCTCATCCACCTGTCCCTTCAAAATAAAACTCCCCTAAGCTGATCAGAAATCAGACCCTCCGGTTCCCGGTCAGTCTGCAGAGATCAGGCGTCATCTGTCTTTGAGCTTCTGTTGCGCTTTTTTGTTAAAATTTCCAAATTTTCTGGTAAAAGAATCTAATTTGAGCTCTTATCCTTTCAGAATCTCCTCTAACCAAAGCCACTGTTCCAAAAACGGACCTCAGTCACTTTTACTTTTACTTCAGTAACTTTTACAGCAGAAGTTTTCCTGCAGTAAAATGTCACAGTAACAGCACTGCATCCGTTCACACTCACACCTTGTTGTTGAGTTGAAGCCTCCGTGCTGCCCTCTGCCGGCCGCCTGCGGAACAGCCTGGAACACACGCAGCTCCTGTGAAGGCAGCGGGACGGGGCTGCAGCCTCTGTGCGGGACAGGGTTAGGGGTTAGGGTGAGGGGCACCACGGGACTGTTTGGGGAATTAGGGGCCGACAGCGCCACCTGGGGAACTGAAGAAATAAGACCACTACAACTTTGAATATTTGGTGGTAAACTGACAAGGCACATAAACCGGTTTTCAGAATAAACCAGAGATTTTGCGTCGAGCTTAAATGGCAACAGGACGGAATGAATGCATGAACGAATGAATGAATGAATGAATGCATGCATGCATGAATGAATGAATGAATGATGAATGGATGGATGAATACATGCAGAGAGCCGCGCGGGTGAGTGGGAAGCAGAGGTTCTGATTGGTTCTCCGGATGATGGACACCGTCAGGCAGGTGAAAGAGTTTCCTTTTTTCCTTTTATTTCCTTTGTTGATGTTCACGTGAGGCGGCGCGTGCTTCCCCGAGCCCGTTTGCTCGTGCACGGAACGCAGCAGCACGAGAGGCGGACACACCTGAGCGTCGTGCCGGTGAGCGGCCGGCAGGTGAGCCGGCAGCGGGGCGGAGCCAGCAGGGGGCGCAGCGGTTCCACAGCAGCAGCAGCAGCAGGAGGAGGAGAGGAGGAGGAGAAGGAGGAGAGGAGGAGAGGAGGAGGAGGAAGAAACTCTTTTGTCAGAAGAAAGAAACCAGCGAACCGCCTGAAACATCCCGAGCTCAGACCCGATCAGCTGCTGCAGGTAAGACACTTTTAAAAAGAGCTTGATTCTGAAATTACTGCGATTTACTGGGACTTTTACTGCAAAACTGCAGCCATCCTGTGTGGTAGTACACAACAAGACAGTGATCTTATAGTACTGGATGGTAATTATTATAGATAGATAGACTGATTGATTGATAGATACTTTATTGATCGGGAAAGGGAAACATTGTTGTTGCAGCCGCTTCAAAATTACAACGAACACAAGAAGTCAAAGTCAGAGTCAGAGTCAGAGTCAGAGTCAGCTTTACTGTCGGCTCTACAGGACGGGACACACAGAGGATCCAAACTGCGTTTCTCTCAGACCCTCGGTGCAGACAATAAACATTTTAGACATAAATAAATAGGGACATGTAAAAAAAAAAAACTAAACTAAAAAGAAAGTTATAAAAAAAAAAAAAAAAAAAAAAGTAGGAAGGCACAGTAGCAGCGGTACAAATTCCAAAAATCCAAACAGTGCAATATGAGTAACAGTAGTGCAACTGGAATAAGACATAGTTAGCAATTCTGAAATATTAAAAAAAAAAAAAACAAAAACAAAAAAAAATTAGAGCGTCATTGGTGCAGATGGTGACTGTGACGTCCTGCAGAGGTCAGAGGTCAGAGGCTCTGTGTGGAATGCAGCACAGGTGTAGGACAGGTACATTATAGGGGAAGGGAGTGCGTGGCGGCCGTGATGGGGGGGCTTGGTGTGACGTCATCAGCGGTGCGGTGTTGATCACGCAGAGCGGAAGGAGAAAGTGTGTGAGCTGACCTCATGAAGAAACCCTGTTCATGTCCTGGTGAGAAAAGTGAGATGCAGAGTCGTAAAATAATAATCAAACATGATCAACCTGAGGAAGTGTCCTGTTGACCAGGGCGGCATTTTTAAATATTCATGTTATTAATGATGAATAATGTTTTCTTGTATTATTTATTTATTTATTTATTTATTGGCTGCAAATATTTAGGAAAGTTTTGCATTTTTCTGATTTTTTTCTCTATTTTTAAATTTATGTTCTAGTATTTGTTTATTTTTTTGTATTTTGTATTTTGTATTTTGTATTTGTATTTGTATTTGTATTTATTTATTTATTTATTTATTTATTTATTTGGTATTTACACTCGTCATTTTTTCCCACTAAAGTTCCAGTAATTTCTTTCTAATTTGCTCCCCACTTGTCCTCCCTGCCTGTTTCCTGAAGGAAATCCAGTGAAGTGTCTCAGGTGTCTGAGGGTTAATTCACCACACTAAAATCTGTGGCAGTGATGATTAATTAAAAAAGATGGTGCCAGACGTTGTAGACATCCGGGGCTTAAGCCTGGGCAGACTGGGGTTAA
>NC_043980.1:781098-816098 GCF_902150065.1 Myripristis murdjan | reverse complement strand
CCCCTGTGGTGGAGCAGCGTCCCGTCGCCCGCCCGCCGCCGCCGCCGCTGCCCGCCGTGCCGAGCCGCCGCGCCGTGCAGACGGGCGGCGGGCTGGGCGTGCAGTGTGTGGTCGGGTTCACGCCTGACGAATTCAACCACTGCAGAGGTGAGGGGGGCGGAGTCTCACACACACACACACACACACACACACACACACACACACACACACACACACACACACACACAAAACACACCGACAAGTCAGTTCATTTGTTATATTTGGAAAACCCATCGCCTTTTTCTCATCCGACTCCAGACTTTTGCAACCTCTAAATATTTCAAAACGTTTTATTTTTGAGTCCATAATATTTAATATTAGCAGTACGTTTTAATGTGTTGTAAATTTGCTTTGTTTTGTTTGAGACTCCGTGGTTCCTAACTAAAAAGAACAGAAACCTCTTAACGGGCCAAAGAGAGTCAAAGGAGGTTTGTGCATTAACATGTTTAGGTTTCAGAGTCTGGATCAAATGTTCACATCCTGATTTATCTAACCTGAATGTAGCCACCACGGCAGATGTTTACCCACATGTGGCAGGTGGGGGGGGGTAGTTTGTTGTTTCGTCACGAAGGCTCTGGCTCTCCCTGAGGACTCGGTGATGTCAGCACGCTGGGAACGAGCTGCTGGTTTTTCTCCGCTTGATTCATCTGGTCAGAAGTCGCTCGCCCTGTTTCCGTCCAGCAGGCCAGAGGAATTTCACACAGACGTTTGAAGAGCGGCAAAAAATAAGCGAGAAGTGGCTGAGTGTCTGAAAGTCAGAGGAACATGATCTTTAAAGAACTGAGAGGCAAACTGTGACCGAGCCAGGCTGCACACCTGAGTCCCAGCTCAGGCTCCGCCCCCTTCACAGGTGGTGGTGTGAGGGCGTGGCCTCCAGAGGACAGGAGGCTCAGCTGACAGTCTGACATCATCGAGGGTTCCCGCCCCCGAGGGTCACCCCAAAATGCATTCTGGGACATGGAGGATGTCTGTGTCTGCTGACTGAACGCTGCACTCACACTTTGGACCGGGACCACAGAGACATATTGACCCTCCCACGGTGACAGAGATCCACCTCCAGGCAGAGAGATCCACCTCCGGGCAGAGAGATCCACCTCTGGGCAGAGAGATCCACCTCCGGGCAGAGAGATCCACCTCCGGGCAGAGAGATCCACCTCCAGGCAGAGAGATCCACCTCCGGGCAGAGAGATCCACCTGCCCGGAGGTGGATCTCTCTGTCACAGCAACAACAAAGGAGAACTTCAGAGTAAATACATGAAGATAATCATAATCCCCGTGGTGCCGTGTCTTGTTCCACATGTTTGCTTTGAGAAGTCTCTCCAGTGATGCTGCAGCCCGTAACCATAGCAACATTACAAAGCACAGCTGAGATGTGGACTTGATAAACTAACAACCAGGACACAAAACACACACGTGGAACTTTGTGTGTAGTTTCCATGTAGTTTCCTTTATATGCAATATAAATAAAAAAAAAAATATATATATATATATATATATATATATATATACTGGAATAAGCAGAATAATGTTAGACTGTGTCAACGAGTGCGTGTTTTTTTCACGCACTCATTGATTATTCCTTACAAAGCTGTGTTGTTGTTGTTGTTGTTGTTGTTGTTGTTTTTTAATTTTTTTTTTTATTTATTATTTTATATTTAAGGAAAAAAAGACATAACAATAACAACAACAATAACAACACCCCAGCTCAGACATGTAAAATGAAATTAGAAAAAAAAATACCTGTGACACTAAAAAAAAAAAAAAAAAACCTGAAAATAAATAAATAAATAAATAAGAATAATAATGATGATAATGATAAATTATAGAGAAAAAAATAAAAAAATTATTTTAAAAAAAGGTAAATAAGTAAATAAATAACAATAAATTAAATAATAGAAAAGGAAAAAGAGAAAACAAATAAGTAAAATAGAATTAATAAATAGGTAAATTAAGTACACAAAGCTGCGTTGTTGCTGATGAAGTTATTGCAAAACATTCAGCAACCTGCCAGGTGAGACTCGACTGACAGAACATGTTTGTGCGAGCCGTGCGTCAGGCTCAAGTTAGCTCCGCCCACACAGCGCTACAGCTGTTGCCATGGCGATAGGACCACCTGGAATCCCTCTGATTTGCCGTGAACCAAAAGGCCCAGGCCGGCCCCCCCTGGTGTAACGCCTCCCGGCTCACAGCGGATGTTTCTGTTATCCAGGTGATTTTCAGACACACCTGCACTCCACCTGCTGGGATCCTGTTTCCAAAAGGTGACGTGGTCGTAACGTTACATGCAAATTAAAAATAAATAAATAAATAAAAGCATCAGGCTGAGTGTGGCAGCGCTCGTCTTGTTCATATGTAAAGCAGCTTTCTAGACACTAATCAGTCAAAAACCAGAGAAGCAGACAGAAGCCACTGACGGGACGTCAACCTGCTCTTCTGTGGGAGAGGACGAGGGATTTTGTCATGGAGCAGAGTGTAAAGGTTGTTGGTTCAAATCCCTGGAGCAGCTGAGGGAACGTGGCCAGGGAAAGTGAGGCTGTTCCTGGGCGGCTGCCAGAGAGCTGGACGGGGCTCAGAGCGCTTTCCCCGAAAAAACAAACGGCTCGAACAAAGCAGGGCGACCACCCGGGAGAGGAACCGCAGCCTGGAATATCAGGACCTTCCAGGACCTTCCAGGACCTTCCAGGACCTTCCAGATGAACAGATGGTGTGTGTGAACGGCCTGGATCACTCTCCTCTCTGTGCACAGGGCGTGTTCGAGGAAAAATGTTCTGTCAGACTTTGGTTCAGCCTCATTTGTGTTTGACTCTGTGTGTGTGTGTGTGTGTGTGTGTGTGTGACCTCACTGCAGATGCCTTTCAGATGATAAAAGCGCCTTAACATTGCCTTATATAATGCCTGAGCACATGAGCACACAGGGATTTGAACCCCCAACCTGGCAGTGTTAGTGCCTTGCTCCTCTTCAACTCAGCGCTCACAGCAAAAAAACCCTAACGCCGAACCAGTTTGTAAAGCAGTTTGTAAACCAGTTTGTAAAGCAGTTTGTGAACCAGTTTGTGAACCAGTTTGCATCCTGGTGTGTTTCAGATGTAAACCAGTTTGTAAACCAGTTTGTATCCTGGTGTGTTTCAGATGGAAACCAGTTTGTAAACCAGTTTGTGAACCAGTTTGTGAACCAGTTTGTGAACCAGTTTGCATCCTGGTGTGTTTCAGATGTAAACCAGTTTGTAAACCAGTTTGTATCCTGGTGTGTTTCAGATATAAACGAGTGTGAATCCAGTAATCCCTGTCAGCATCAGTGCTACAACATCTTGGGTTCCTTCATCTGTCAGTGTGAACAGGGCTACCAGCTGGCTGCAGACCAGCTGTCCTGCCAAGGTCTGCACACACACACACACACACACACACACACACACACACACACACACACATACGCCAAAGACAGTACCACCGCGGCAAGAGAAGAAGTGAAATAAAAGTCATTCATTTTAATTCGGTTTTATTTGTGTAGCATCAAATCATAACAGAAGTTATCTGAAGGTGCTTTCCAGAAACCCAACAGTGTGTGTGTCATCCCGTGAAGCACAGTCTCTAAACATTATAATTTAGCCTGAATCTTACCTAAAATAAACTACATGTAGTTAGAAGTGATGTTTGGGTTAACCAGGACTTAAATAATTAGCTCTAGCTGCTCCACGTCCTGTAATTTCAGAGCAGCTGATGTTATCCTGCTAAAATGCTGTCAGAAGCTGGAGCTAGCTAACAGAAGGTATCAGTGAGGGTTCAAAGTGTTCCCAGGATGGTGACGTGCTGTTCCCAGCCAAAATGAAACTGCATCGTGGTTCTGGGGTGGACGGCCAGATGGTAAAGGTCCAATTACCAACCAGGACATATTGATCATGTTATTGCTATGAAAACAGCTGTTTTTATGCTTTGAACACAGTGACAGTGAATTGACAGTTTAATTGGCTGCGATCAGACGGCCACACTGTGACGTCCACTCTGCGTACACCACTGACAGCAAATTCTCATTTAGTCATAGTCTTTTGAATAACACACCATTTAGTTTTAGTCATATTTTAGTCATCTGAAATCTTTTAGTCTTAGTCTAGTTTTAGTCGACTAAACATCAGAAGAGTTTTAGTCTTCGTCTTAAGCCTTTTAGTCTTAGTCTAGTTTTAGTCGACCAAATATTAGCAGATTTTCGTCGATTACATTTTTCTACAGAATTTCCAGTCATTGGAAGTCTCCATCAGTCTGTTATGGAATGGTATTAAGGTTTGAATATGCAATACAGACACAGATTTAATGGTTGTAATACAAAACATGTATTTTATTTTATTCTTAATGTCAAAAACATGAGCGTGGCTTTTTCACAAAAGATAATGTCACATAAAATAAGCATAAGGCCTGCTCTCCCGGAAAAATATACATGCTCCCTGACAAAGATGTGCATTCTCCCTGAATGATATGTAATGCATATCTTACATTCTTTCAAGATGAAGTACAATATTACTGAAATAGATAACCACCTAACTCTGAACTTACTTCTACTCTCTGTGCAAAATCAAAAACAAAGAAAAATAAAGTGCAAACGTCCTCAAAACTATGCAAAGTTAAAAAGCACATCTGCTGCATGACCATCCCACATCAGATACGCCGATGACACGTGTTCATTTGTTTCCTGTGCATGTGACTGAATACAGGCTGTATTGATTATTGATGGGGATCTCTCTGACCTGTGCCCACCTTCCCATATCAGCTGACAGTAAAGTGAGGGTTAGGTGGAGGAGTGGAGGGGCGGGGGGCGGGGCTGCAGCCTGATGGTGTTTGCTGATGTTCCTGCAGATGTGGACGAGTGCTCCTTCTCCAGCTACATGTGTCAGTGGCAGTGTGTCAACCAGCCCGGCGGCTACGAGTGTGTGTGTCCGGACGGATACCAGCTGCAGGGAACACGCATGTGTCAAGGTACCGAGCCGGCACGAACACGACACTTCCATGTTCACTGTTGACCATCAGTTAGGGTTAACCTCTTCAGCGCCGCCAGCCCCATGTGTGGGATCGTCTGTACAAACGCAGGCATGTTCTGTTCGCCTTGATCAAACCCACACAACCTTACAGATCCCAAACATGTCCTGTGTATTAAATGATGTACAATAGGGGTGTACAGCCATTGCACTATTTGTATTCAGGTTCGGATTCGGGCTTTTAAAGAAAACTTAGGATTTGTTATTCGGATTTGAGAAGAAACCAGAAGTGGAGAGACTTAGAGACTTCTGCCGAGGTAGCCGGCTAACTTCCAGTTTAGCTCTCGGCTAACTAGATCGGGAATAAAATAATTTAATCGTGCAGCTCTTATGGACTTTCCAAACATAATCGGACTGAATGGATCAAATTCTGCTGTGAAACGAGTCGTTTGGCGGGGTTTGTGATCCACCGTTTTATAGCCGCTTCTTTTCCCGTTATCATCTATGAGGAAATTGCTTTTTGGGCCACAGTGCATCATCACGTGATGCTGCAATTCCACGTTTGGCCACTATGTAAAACTGACTTCGCGGCGCTGTTCCTGGGGGCTTGGCTCTACTGAATAACGTTTTTTTTTTCCTTTAGAGAAAAGCTCCTGAATAATGAGGAGAAACTTAGGACAGAAAAACTATTGGGGATCAAATCATTATTTGTGTACTTCTGAATATCGTATTAGGGTTCGGGTACATACCTAATGTACAAGACATGCAGATCTTTTTTTTTTCACTCAGTATCAGAGTGATGGAGCGTCAGCAGAGACACAACATGGAGGAGACGCCATATGGAAAATGTACAAGGGGTTAACTCCGGCCGTAAAAGGCTTTTATATCAGTTTAGTCAAACCAGTGAGGCTCATTCACTTCCAATTCATTTCCAACCAGCACAGAAAAACAGCTGTAGACTCATATTTCAGTGTTCACGTCTTTAAACGTCATCCATGTCTGTGACGGAGACGCTGACGGAGACGGTATACCATCTGCTTCGCTAAAGTTGGACTTCGTGCTCTTTAACTGTTCGTTTCTCGCTCCTCTTGTTTTAAATTTGGCTCCTTCATCACCTCTCAGCTTCCGTGGTGTGTGTTCAGGCACAAAGGGCTCAGGTGTGTGTGTGGCGGCGCTGGGTTCAGGTGTGTGTGGCGGGGAGGCGGCGGGCGTGTTGGGACTGGCAGGGAACCCTGATCCTCCTGCACACAGACAAACACAACATAACAGCGTCAGAGGGCAGACAGCTGGAGGAACAGCCACACGCTCCCCAGCTGACAGAGTTTTGTTCATGTGAAACAAACAAAACCAAAAACTGGACGGCCAATCAGATGCGATACGACCGCGCCGCTCGTTAAATAAACACATGCAGGAAACAGGAAGGACTAATGATTTGCTTCTTAACCTTTTAATCAAACGTCCGTCGCACACAGAGGAGCCGAGCTAAACACTGAGAAGAAATCCAGGAATCTGATTGGTCAAAAGGAGGCGTCGTGATCTCAGTCCAGTCACGTCCTCGGCACATGCACGTGCACCGCTGCCGTGCACGCTCACGGCCCCTCCCAAAGAAAACTCAGACCTCAGCTTAGCTACGCATCGCCACTTCCTGTTTCCTCTGCAATGACATCACAGCCTCACACAGCATCTCAGGTGGGAGGGGCTTACTCTCAGGTGGGAGGGGCTTTGAGGCAAAATTTGCCAGTGGAAAAAGTTAAAATTCACTTGAAATAAGTGAAAAATAGCTAGAAACAAGAAACAAATTTTGCCAATGAAAGAAGCAAATTTTCACTTGTTCCAAGCAAATTTTCACTTGAAACAAGAGACAATTGTCTAAAAACAAGTTACTTCTGAGGTGAGGTGGGAGGGGCTGAATCTCAGGTGGGAGGAGCTTACTCTCAGATGGGAGGAGCTGAAACTCAGGTGGGAGGGGCTGAATCTCAGGTGGGAGGAGCTTACTCTCAGATGGGAGGAGCTGAAACTCAGGTGGGAGGGGCTTGGAGGATTTACCTCTGATGCGGTGCTCTCCTCTCGTTAACAGACATTAACGAGTGTGAGACGGGACATAACTGCCGCGAGGACGAGACCTGCTGGAACTACTTTGGCGGCTTCCGCTGCTATCCCAGAAACCCTTGCCACGAGCCGTACGTCCAGACCGGAGAGGGGTGAGACGCCGCCGCTTTCCTTATACTGCCTGATACTGCAGTAGAAGTAGAAGTACTGTTCCTCTGCTGGTATGTGACTGCAGTAGAAGTAGAAGTACTGTTCCTCTGCTGGTATGTGACTGCAGTAGAAGTAGAAGTACTGTTCCTCTGCTGGTATGTGACTGCAGTAGAAGTAGAAGTACTGTTCCTCTGCTGGTATGTGACTGCAGTAGAAATAGAAGTACTGTTCCTCTGCTGGTATGTGACTGCAGTAGAAGTAGAAGTACTGTTCCTCTGCTGGTATGTGACTGCAGTAGAAGTAGAAGTACTGCTCCTCTGCTGGTATGTGATTGCAGTAGAAGTAGAAGTAGTGCAGTAAAAATGTCCTGCAGTAAAAGTCCAAAGTGTCTCATGTCAAATGTCCTGGCAGTAAAAGTGACTGAGCTCCTTTTTCCAAACAGTAACTGTGTTAGCTGGGATCTTTTCCAGAGAACACGCTGCACACTGCATGCTTTTAAAGGGACATTACACTCAAACTGAAGTGAGGACCCTGTAGACTCAACTGACACTGCAACATTATGGTGGAGTCTACGTGGTTCTCATCGTCCACACTAATTCCACAGTTGTTGTTTTTTTGCCAGTTGAGTCTAAACAGTCCTCGCTGCAGTTTTCCATGGTGCAGCTTTTATTGTGAAAGGACAAAAAGAAGCAACAAAGTAGAAGCAGGTTCCTCTTCTCATCTTTGCTAACTGGGCTTTTATTGTGAAAGGCTCCAGGGTCTGTTCTCTGTGATGGATCTGATTCAAACTGCAGTGAAGACAAAACTGAAGGAAAAGTCAAAGTACTGACTTTAAAAAAAATACTTTAAAAAGTAAAAGTAGACAGAGAAGCTGCAGTGGCGTGAGGAGAGGTGACTTCCTGTTTGCGGTGCAGGCGCTGCAGCTGCCAGGCGGTGAGCGCGTGCCGCGGCCTGCCGCCCTCCATTGTCTACAAATACATGAGCATCACGTCGGAGCGCTCCGTCCCCGCTGACGTCTTCCAGATCCAGGCCACCAGCGTCTTCCCCAACATGCACAACACCTTCAGGATCAAGGCCGGCAACGAGGGGGGGCAGTTCTTCCTGCGGGTGAGGACACACACACACACACACACACACACATGCACATAAACACACACACTTACACACACACACAAATACACAAACATACACATACATACATACACACACACACACACACACACACACACACACACATACATACATATACACACATGTTGACACAAACCAGGGATTGACTGATATTGATTGTTCAGGGCTGATATTGATGATTAGTAATCCAGGACATCGATCATCAATATTCCTCTGTGAATTAACAAACGAATCTAATTAACATAATTATGTCAGTTTCAAAATGCATATCTATCTGTGTGTGTGTGTGTGTGTGTGTGTGTGTGTGTGTGTGTGTGTGTGTAAAGGTCAGATCAGTTAAATCTACTTTAATCCAATCTAATTTAATTTAATCTAATATACTACAGTCAAATTTACTTCTTCAGATTTTCTGTAATCTAACATAATCCAGTCTAATCTGATCTAACATGATCTAAAATAATATAACCCACTCTAATCCAACATAATATCATCTCATCTCATCTCATCTCATTTAAGATACCATAATCTAGTCTAATCTCCTATAAACTAGTATAATCTAATGTAATATAATTTAATATATTCTAATTTATTCATTTGTTTATTTGTCAGGGAGAGTGCATAATCTATTCTAATCTAACACAATCTCATCTCATATGATGTAACAAACTCTAATCTCATCTCATTTTATCTAATTAACAACCTGATCTAATCTGCTCTAATCTAATTTCACATACTGTAACATCATATGATTTGATTTAATAATCCACTGTAATCTAACATAATCCAGTCTAATCTGATATAACATGTTCTAAAATAATATAACCTACTCTAATCCAACATAATATCATATCGTCTCATCTCATCTCATTTAAGATCACATAATCTAGTCTAATCTCCTATAAACTAACATAATTTAATGCAATATAATTTAATCTATTTTAATCTATTCTAATCTAATCTAACATAATCTCATCTGATCTAATTTTACATACTCTAATCTCATCTCTTTTTATCTAATCTAACAACCTGATCTAATCTACTCTAATCAAATTTCACATACTGTAACATCATCAGATTTGACTTAATCTGACATAATCTACTGTAATCTGACGTCAGACTGTGTGTTCTCCTGTGTAATCCGGCCGCAGCGCTCCAGTAACGTGAGTGCGATGCTGGTGATGGCGCGGGCGCTGGGAGGGCCGCGGGAGCACGTGCTGGACCTGGAGATGGTGACGCAGAACGCCGCACTCAGCTACCGCTCCAGCTCGCTGCTGCGCCTCACCATCATCGTGGGACCGTACGCTTTCTAGAGCCACCGCCGCCGCCACCGCCACCATCATCACCACCACCGGCGGTGACTTCACCACCGCCGCCGCCGCCATCACCACCGCCGCCACCACCACCACCAGTGACTTCACCACCGCCATCATCATCATCATCATCACCAGTACCACCAGTATCACCAGCACCACCACAACCACCGCCATCAGCAGCAGCGGCAGCTCCACCTGTCTGTCTGGTTCAGGATGACACACACACACACACACACACACACACACACGGCTGAAGGTAACTGACAGGATAACTCTGAACTCTAAAAAAAAAACAACAACAAAAAAAAAAAAACTGGCCAATCGCAAACAAGGCGCCGTCACGTCTGTTTGACGTCAGAAAAAGTTTCAGGCCACGCCCCCTTCCTCGCACCGCCGTCAGCGATCACACAGCACGTGGCCCACAATGCACTGCTGCAGCCTCCACAGCCCAGCATGCACTTGTAATTTGTAATTTTATTCCGATCAGTATGTTGATGCTCCGCCTCTGGAGGCTGCTGAAAGGCATTCTGGGAAACATCTGAAATCACTCTGCCCCTTTTCCACCAAAGCGGTTCCAGGGCTGGTTCAGAGCCAGTGCACCGGCCAAACTGGTTCCAAACTGGTTCCAAGCCGGTTCCAAACTGGTTCCAAACCAGTTCCAGACCAGTTCTAAACCAGTTCCAAACTGGTTCCAAGCCGGTTCCAAACCAGTTCCAAACCAGTTCCAGACCAGTTCCAGACCAGTTCCAGACCAGTTCCAAACCGGTTCCAAACCGGTTCCAGACCAGTTCCAAACCAGTTCCAAACTGGTTCCAAGCAAGCACCAACTCCGATCAGGGGCTAAACAGGGGCCAGAGAAAGAACCAATGACGCGACCCACCACGTCATTGGTGGGCGGGGCTACAGACCCAAACGGGAACAGTGAACGCTGTGAACCGCCATTTGTAAAACAAAAATCAGCTGGTCTCATTCTCAGCCAATCAGAAGCAGCATGGAGGCTAAAAACAGGAAGCAGTGGACAGAGCAGGAGACCCAGCGCTCTCTGGCCTCTGGGCTTCAGCCCAAGTCCAAAGCGAGCGTCTCGCACAGCCACGCCCACGTGGTCAGGTTTCACGATGATGTCATGACGTGGCTCTGACTTGGCTCCGCTTGGCTGTTGGCCGGTGGAAAAGCAAACCGGTTCTTTGTTGGAACCAGTTAAGCACCGGCTCTAGAACCAGGTGCTTTTGGTGGAAAAGGGGCAGAAGTGCAGTTGAAGAGGGAAGATCAGCCTCAGGAGCTTCAGCAGGAGAGCAGATCCCAGGGCCCTATAATTTCCGCGATCACGAAATCGCGGAATTAACCAAATAAAACGGAATCTATTTTTAACACGGAATATCGCTGAATTTCGGAATATGAACGTCTAGGGAAAATTACATGGGGGGAAGCAAATCTGGGTGGCACAACCCCTCCAGTTGTTTCACCTGCACCTGCAACTTGTTGTGGATGAGACTCTGATGCAAGAGACTGCAGGGTCCTAAACACCGTCATTTGTAAGTTGATGTGAAGAGCCTGAACGTACAACGGTCAACACTCAGTTAACAATCTTTTAAGTTAAATGTGTGCATCAGCCCTCAGGTGAAATAATTACTGATGCATCCTCGTGTCATTTTTGTTCAATCATTAATAACATATCAATTTCACCTTTTATTGCTATAACAACATAATCGTTTAATAAATAAATAAAGTGTTGTTTATTTGTTACCTCAATTAATTTAAGGTAATTTCTATTTCATTTGTGTGCATTTTAGTCAATAACATTTTAGGCATTAACATTAAAAACACATTCTTTTTTGGTAGTAAAATAAGAGTAAAAGGTAAAAAACGGAATTCCCAAAAATTTAAATGGAAAAAACGGAAATTGGGAAAAAATAAAACGGATTTTATAGGGCCCTAAGATACCAGCCACGGCACCAAGACCGAGGTGTTGCAGCCTCGGCCTCAGCGCCTTTGGCGACGCCGCTGGCACTTTGATCTGAAGGTGATTTGGCACCAAAGTCTTGATTCCTCAGATTCTGATCAGCTCAGTGAACCAAGACGTAACGCTGCACGGCGTGAAGGCGCTTACATCGCTCGGGTTAGATTTTATAACGAGCTTTTATTAAATTGGTATTTAAAAAAAAATCCTCGTTCAGGATCCGGTGTCAAAGCCGCGGTGCCGGTGCTGAAGACGGAAACGTTCAGAGTTTTCCTCCAAGTTCTCGGTTGACTGGAGGCGTTTTAAGTCACTGTATATTAGATAGATCAATTATGAAATAGATTAATAACTTTTCTCATGATACTCGTGATATTTATATCAGCCTAACCCTAATCTGGGCCCTCAGATTAGCCAAACTCTGTCAACAGCTCTGTTTGAAAAGATCAGTCCGGCTCTGTCCAGTCGTGTCTTCAGGACTCAGCAACACAATGTTCTCTGCTAAAATCTTCAAACGTTCCTTCCACAGCATCCTCTCACGGTCGGGTCGGTCCCGGCTGCCGGGGCTCGAGCAGAGGGCTGAGAGCGGGGGACTGGAAGCAGCGCACTGCAAAAACACAAAATATTACCAAGATTATTTGTCTTATTTCAAGTCAAAAATGTCTTATTTCTAGTCAAAATATCTCATTACACTTAAAATAAGACATGATCACCTCAGAAGTAACTTGTTTTTAGACAATTTTCACTTGTTTCAAGTGAAAATTTACTTGAAACAAGTGAAAATTTGCTTGTTTCATTGGCAAAATTTGCCAGTGGAAAAAGTGAAAATTCACTTTAAATAAGTGAAAATTCACTTGAAATAAGTGAAAATGAGCTAGAAACAAGAAACAAATTTTGCCAATGAAACAAGCAAATTTTCACTGGAAACAAGAGACAATTGTCTAAAAACAAGTTACTTCTGAGGTGATCATGTCTTATTTTAAGTGTAATGAGATATTTTGACTAGTAATGAGACATTTTTACTTGAAATAAGACAAATAATCTTGATAAGATTTTGAGTTTTGCAGTGCAGAGTATTTGATTCCTATTATGAGTGAAATATCCCTTTAACAGCAAACGTGTCAGTAAAGCCGTGTGATCACCATCAGTCGTGTGTGTGTGTGTGTGTTGTCCTGAACCAGACGCAGGGCGGCTTGAGAGGGACACTCAGAGGGCTCTTATTGTGGAGGAGCAGCTGAGAGTCGGGCCGCTGGCGTGGGCTCGCTTTGGGACACGTGTTGCTGGACGAGGGAGGACGAGCTCTGCGGTGATCAGAGCTCCTCCACGCCGCCTCAGCCGTCTGTTTCTCATCGAATCACGATGGACACACCCGAGGTCACGCACTTGGACAAACGTCAAGGTTGTTTCTGAATCCCAGAGGACACAAATACAAATAAAACAAGATTTGAGAAACGTGGCTGTGCTGGCAGGTTGTTGATGAAGGGGTGAGCGTTCGACACACACCACAACCCTCGGTCATGAAGCATCACATGAATCCAAGCTCTTGACATCACAGAAATCAAACTGGGTCCTTTTCACGAGGAAAGTGGTGTTTTTTAAAAGTTCATTGTGTAGAGAGTTTTCCAAAAGCTGAGCTGGCTGCACGTCTGTATATTTTAAAGTGGGAGACTAACTGCACATTTAAACTGAAATCTGGTGCTTTTCACCCGTAATGAAAATGTATTTCATTCACATGGACAGGGTCAGGTCACGGTTGCCATGGTTACCGACGCTCTCGACAGGCGGTGATTGAAATGTGTCATCACGTCACACTGTTCACACCGTCAAAGAAATGCTGTCCTGTAATCAGCCTCATTACAGAAGTTATAATCATTTAAAGGCCAATCACCTGTGATGAGAGCCTTTTCTTTTGGTTTTTACTGTCAGAAGATAATTTCTAATATTTCAGCTGACGGTTATGCTTTGTACAAGATTAGCTGCCTGTTGTCTCTGAAGGTTCATGTTCATGTCGTAGTGGGATGAAGGATGGAGGAAAGGGAGGAGGAGTGATGTGGCAGCTCTGAAATGCCTCTGCTCGCTTTGGGAGGAGAAACATGAAGAAACGTTGTTCTCTCATGATTTTGTTTATTTTATCTGAGTTTTCGTTACATTGACCCCCCCTCCTACCCCCCCACCCCCCCACCCCCCTCCTCGTCAACCCGCTCACAGCCTCGGGAAACCATGAAGGTTGTATTTTAAAAACAAGCACAAAGTCTGATTGCATGTGGAATGCATTTCAACACGAGTGCAGGGATGTCAACAGGGTCAGTCAGGCTGTGTGTGTGTGTGTGTGTGTGTGTGTGTGTGTGTGTGTGTGTACGATGCCTCTCTTGCAGGGGACTGCAGGGAAGGTTTTCCAAACTGGCAGCCCACTGCTGGCCCGTGCTCGCCTGTGTTCCCAGCAGCTCGTGCTGTGTTGTAACTCGGTGTTGTAATGTAATGGCAAACCGATGGAAACTGTATTATCACATCAAACTCCGCATGCGAGTTGCCAGGCAACCGCCATCCGACGGGAATAGGTTCGCTGCAGCCTTGGAGCACGGGGCGGTGTTTCCGGGAAGCTCAGTGTGTGTGTGTGTGTGTGGGTGTGTGTGTGTGTGTGTGTGGGTGGGTGGGGTGTGTGTATGACTGTGTGTGTGTTACCTAACCAGTCTGAATGGAAGCCAGGACTCTTGTTTCCAGAGGCGAACATCACAGAGCGACGAGGCGAGGCGTTGCAACATCATGTAGTCAGACTCCAAGAAACACAGATTAGCACTACTGACAGATTAGTTATGATGTGATACTGCTGGGGTGTGTGTGTGTGTGTGTGTGTGTGTGTGTGTGTGCGTGTGTGTGTGTGTGTGTGGGCGTAAATCTAAAACACATTGGCCCAAAGCTGCCTGTTCCATGACAGAGTGCTCTACAGCTGTTTACACTGTAATTACATTTACATTTTTATTCCACTCCCCGGGGTCCGTCAGGAAGTTCTCTCGGTCCTTTAAGGAGGTTCCAGGGGTCTCTCAGAGGGTTCCACGGGTTCTCGACAGAGTCCCGGAGGGGCTTCAGGGGTACCATAAGGAGATTTGTGGGATTCTTGAACAGGTTTTGGGGTTCTTCAAGACATAGGGTTCCTGAAGGATGTCCACTGGAACCTCTAAAGGGAAGTTCTAGGGGCTCCTGTAGGAGGTTCCGGGGTTCCCTGGGAGACTCCCAGAGGAGCTCCAGGGGTCCTAAAGGCAGGTTTAAAGGGCTCCTGAGTAGGTACCACGGGATGGTCCACGGTTCATTGAGGACATGCCAGCGGTTCCTCAGAAGGCTCCAGAGGTCCTCAAGAGGATTCTGTGGGGTTCTGCAAAGATCCCAGAGGTCCTTGGGGGAGTGCCCTTGGGTCTTCCAGAAGGTTTTACTCCCACAGGGGTTAGAGGGTACCAGGAGTCTTTCAGGTGGTTTTAGGATCCTTAACAGAGTGCCAGGGCTGATCTCAGAAACTCAGAAGAACCTCTTGTTGTTGCTGTGAGTCAAAACCTTTGCAGAACTCCCTCGCTTCACCATGCAGCTGCACAGGAGAGGAAACACCATCCTCCACTGCCCCCCCTGGCAGAAATAAAAATAAATGAGTAAATGAATAAGAATATAAAGGTATATAAATAACCGGTGAGGAATTTGAGGAGGGCCAAAGTAAAGGCCTGGCTAAAAGGTGGATCTTCAGTTTGAACAGAGAGGAGGGGTGGGGGTGGGGGGGCTAAAGGATTTAAGATCACTGCACTCAGGACTTTGGTGCAGCACCGTGAAGGTCCGCTGAAGTTCCTGGGTTGGGATTCTGGCCGGAGCAGGGCCTTTCTGAGTGGACTTAGCGTGTTCTCCTCGTGTTTGCATGGGTTTCCTTCACCATCAAAACGTGTGTGTGACTGTAATCACAAGCCAACTATCCTCAGACCTTACCAAGCCCAAATAACACGAGGCTTGTGTCCGCCCCCCCCAAAGGCTGAGATTAAAGTGACCCAGCTTCACTCAACAGGCCCAGACACCTCGGTTCTGTACAGATGCAGCTCATTCCACAACTACAGTTCACATTTGGCAGACACTTTGATCCAAAGCAACGCACATACGAGGTTTGCACATTCTCACACATCCTGGTGGGACTGAGCAAACGTCTTCCCTTCAGTCAGACCTGAGATCCACAGACAGGAAGTGGACTGGAAACCAGCAGTGCCCAGTTTGACTCTCAGGGCTTCACTGTGTTTTTGAGAAAAGAAATAAAATGAATTATTAGTCTGTTGATTTGTGGTGCTGAACACCTCCATTATCTAATTTAATTTCCAATTAAACAGAAACAACTGTCTGTCTCTCGGCCTGGCCTCTCAGCTGGTCTGGAGTCAGGTTCATGAGTCAGCGCTCCTCACAGCAGCCTGCAGGCATCAACAGCTCGTCTTTTAATCTTTAGAATAAAAACCACCACACTATGGATGTCAGTTTTTGGGGAAAAAAAACCCATCAGAAGCCAGGTTTCCTCTGAGCCGACTGCTGTTTGGTGACCAACGACTGGTAATTTACGGATAATAATACGGATAATAATCTCACTCTGCCACACACTCCCTGCGTGTGTTTATCCATCATGTTAATCTGCTGTAATGCTGCTGTCAGCACTTCTGCTGCTGCTACTGTTACTACAACTACTACTACTATCAACTTCGCATTTAACTTTATAACCTTGCTTCACTTTCACAACATTATGCACATACTCGACTTTATGCTTGTTCATATATGTCTGTCTTTGTGAAGCACTTTGGTGCAAAACCTGTTTGCTCTGTAAAGTGAAATATCATCACCATCATCATCATCATCATCATCATCATCAAAATAACTTTTATTTAAACTGGGAAGGCCATGAGAGCAAGCTTTCTTTTCCTGTTTACAATACATATTAAACAATATACACTACTCACAAAAAGTTAGGGATATTCGGCTTTCGGGTGAAATTTCAGGATGAACCTAAAATGCATTCTAACCTTTACAGGTGAACTTAATGTGACCTTCTGTAAACTTTTGAATGCACATGTCCAACTGTTCAGTGTTTCAGTACTTTTTGCACAAGTTGCTGTTCTCTAACAAGGAGTTTAACGGCAAAATTCACAACAGGTGTTTGATCCATGAATCGACCAATAAATGTCCTGGTTCAATTAGAATTGGCATTTAAACAGTCCTCCTCATCATGCTGTTCACATTTTGACATCATGAGACCAAGACGACACCTAACAATTGATCAGCAGCACCTCGCCATTGCGAGGCTTCAAACAGGATGTTCTCAGACGGAAGTGGCCACTGAGCTTAGAGTGTCACAGAGTGTCATCAGCAGGTTGCAACAGAGATACAGAGAGACTGGAAGAGTCACAGAAAGGCATAGAAGTGGACGTCCTTTGGCCACATCCCACACTGATGACTGCTTCATTGTGAACAGTGCCCTGTGGAACCGGATGATGAATGCCACTCAACTCCAGGCACATTTAAGGGAGGTGAGAGGCACCCAAGTGTCACGTCAGACCATTCAAAACCGTTTACATCAGCATGGTCTGCGTGCTAGACGACCTGCAAGGGTACCTGACCACACCACCAGGCACAGGTGTCATCGTCTTGCATGGGCCAGGGAGCATTTACGCTGGACGAGGGACCAGTGGGCCTCAGTGCTGTTCTCTGATGAAAGCCGATTCATGTGGAGCAGAAATGATGGCTGCCAACGATGTTGGAGACGTCAAGGAGAGCGCTATGCATCAGCCACTGTTGTCACCAGACGAGCCTTTGGTGGTGGTGGTGTTACTGTGTGGGCAGGTGTGTCTAGTCAGTACAGAACTGCCCTACACTTTGTGAATGGTACAGTGACAAGCCCATACTACCTGAATAACATCATTAATCCAGTCATTGTGCCCCTGCATGAACAACACAGGCCTAATTTCATCCTCATGGACGACAATGCTCCAGCTCATCGAGGTCGTATCATTAGGGAACGGCTGCTGGAGACTGGGGTACCTCAAATGGAGTGGCCTGCACTTTCTCCAGACCTGAATCCCATAGAAAACCTATGGGATCAGCTGAGTGGCCGTGTAGAGGCTCGGAGCTCTGTACCCCAGAACCTCAATGTCCTGAGGGCCGCCCTTCAAGAAGAGTGGGATGCCATGCCTCAGCAGACAATAAGTCGACTTGTGAACAGCATGAGACGTCGTTGTCAAGCTGTAATTGATGCTCAAGGGCACATGACAAGTTATTGACACTGACATTTTTTGTTGTGGTATATCCACCACTGTTGTTGGCTTTTGTTTCAAGAAATTGTTTGAGATGAGGAAATCACCAGTGCATGCTTCTACTTAAATGCCCTACTTTCATGATATAATATCACTGTAGCGTGAACTTTTTACATTTTCCGTAAATTTCACCCGAAAGCCAAATATCCCTAACTTTTTGTGAGTAGTGTATATAAAATGTACTGTATATGAAAAGGCAGATACAAAACTACAGAATATATATAGTTATATAAAATGCAATAAAAACGAAACAGAAAAAGCAAACAATAAAAGCATCAAAGTTACAGCAATGTCAATTCAAAAAGCAAATAATTCATGTCAGTCAACAGAGATTTAAAGTGACTGTAAGGAATAATCTTAGTTTAAACTTGAAACTTACAGATTTGACTGCTGATACTGAGCAGCAGTAGAATATCACTATCACTGCTGCTGTGTGTTCTACTCGTGTTACAGTAAAAATGTTGTTTCCTGTGCAGACAGCATGGAGTTTTATTCTCTGAAAACTCACACACACACACACACACACACACACACACACACACACACACACACACACTCACACTCACACACACACACTGGCCAGCAGCTTGTCAGAGTCCAGTGTTCCAGGTGGATTCCTGCTGCTGCTTCCTGCTGCCCCCTGCTGGCTTCCTGAGTTCCTGCAGCCGGACACCGACGCCCTCAGCAGCACAAGGAGAATAAAAAATATAAATCTGAGTTACGATGCCTCGTGATGCTCCTGATGTTGTGCAGGCAGGAGACTGTGGAGGCACAGCTGACGGTGTTATCTACCCTGTCTAGCTCTAACACCCACCGCCGGACGGGTTTATGGGTCATCGGTGTGTGTGTTGTGTCAGACACACACACTCCTCCTGAGGTTCACGTCAGCTCCTACACTTTAGAGGCTCCATATTGCTGCAGCAAACCACAGCAAACTAAAACAACTTGAAATGTGAATGTTTTAATTCTTCACGTTTCTTTCTGCCACTTGCTGAGAAAAACAAAACAAAAAAAACAGGCCCATGCAGTCAGTGTGATTTTCTAAAAGTTAATAAAGCTGAAATGAAAAAATGAGTGAGCCCTCCTGCCTGTTATCGCTGTTTGCTGAACTTCATGTTTGCTCATAACTGGCCTGAAAAGCATCATCCTAATATGGGATTTGAATCAATAAGGGTCCAAACTTGATGTTTACAAAAGCTGCAGGCATTTTGTTGGTTCCAGTCCCAAAGCTGGTGGATGAGAACAGCCGAAACAGCCATTAAACTGTGTATCACGGGAACTGTGGCTCAAATCAAAATGGTAGCACGAGTAGAAAAGCGGAACTTTTCCATCATATCAGAAACTGTTAAACTACAGATAGAACAGAGTTTTAATGTCATGTGCACAGTAGAACAAGTAGTTATACTACACAGTGAAATTCCTCTGTTCATTCTCCCTAAAAGACTTGCATCAAACATAAAAATCTAATAAAAATAGATAAAACAAGAAAAACAATAAAAACAATAACAATAATAATAATAGTAATAATGGTTCAATTTACATTGCGTGGAGGATGTACAGTGCAATATTGAATTTAGCAGCATTCCTGTAGTGCAGGAGTCGTAAGGTGCATGAATGCATGAATAGCAGTAGTTAAGGTGACAGTCACACAGGTGATGATGGGGGGCGGGGGATGTGTGAGGGATTTATTGAGAAGCCTTATGGCCTGTGGGCAGAAGCTGTTTGCCAGCCTTGTGGTCCTAGACTTCAGACTCCTGTAGCGTCTGCCTGATGGTAGGAGTGTGAAGAGTGTGTGTTGTGGATGTGTACTGTCCCTGATGAGGTTGTGTGTCCTTTGTAGAGCTCTGGTTTGGTAAATGTCTTGCAGCGAGGGGAAGGCTGCCCCAGAGATGTACTGTGACGTCTTGATCACACGCTGGAGAGCCTTCCTGTCTTGTGCTGTGCGACTAATAAAGCAGTCACATTTTATTTTAGTGTCATGATCGTGTCCTGTGTGTCGTAGTGTTGAACCCCTGAGTTTCACTGACAGCACTTCATCAGCTCCACCTGTATAATCTAATCTAATCTAATCGAATCTAATCCAGTCCAGCTGTTGTGCCATACAGTTTCCTCTCCTGCTGCCTATAATGCTCAGTTTGTCTTGTTGTCACGGTAACAGAGGTGTTCATTCACTTCTATGTTTGGCATTGAGCTCATAGTGAGTGCTGCTGCTGGACTGGACTGCACTTTAATATTGAAAACAGCTGCCAGAGCTGTTTCCACTATTCTGTCCCCCCTCATTTTATGTAAATAGAGAGGACAAAAAACAGGAAACCCCTCTCAGTATAATGCAGTCCAGTAGCAGACCTGCAAACTACAACCTCAGTAATAAACACAGAATTAAAGAGACACATTCTGCACAATGTCAACACAAACTGAACATTATAGACTCTGTTAAAAGGTGGAAGTTATGTCCGAGCTGCTGAGCTGAACTGGTCAGACTGGACAGACTGGACAGACTGGAGCTGAGGGAGGGATTCTGATTGGATGTCGCTCATTTAAAATTGAAATCAAGGTGAGAAGACGGTCAGGTGTGTAACTGTATTCTTAAACCCACAACCTGCAGCTGAAATGCACCAAGATGGCTAAACTGATGTATTTACAGAAGTGTTTATTGCTGTGTATTGTGAGTGTAAATCTGCACTGAATAGACACTCAAGCCGGGGCCTCAGTCCACTAAAACCCTAAAACCCTAAACTGCACCCCAAACCCACTGAGGGTGCTGACCGGGGGGGTGTTTGCGTGCTGTCAGGGATAAGAAAGGGCTCACTGGGGCAGAATGGCCTCTTGGGACAAACGCGTTTCAGGACATGTTTCATGATCTTTGCTCTCCGTGGTTACAAACCCTGCAGGCTGACATGTGGAGCCCGTGCGGGCCGGGGTACCGCGCCTCTCCCCGGGCGGGCCGGGGTACCGCACCTCTCCCCGGGCGGGCCATACGTCGTGAACGTGCAGGTTTTCACGTGGTGAGCCTGTAATGTGGGTCGTGCAGGACGCGGCTCTGCCCTGCACGTGTGGACGGGTTTTCCTCAGCCCTGTGTCCGGCGCTGGAAGCAAATGATTGACCAAATAAGGAAAGTCAACGCCAAAAAAGGAAATGTGTTTCTTTATATGGCGGGAAGTAGTTCTCCTCCATGTCCGTAGGAACATGGAGCCGTTTGGTATTACTCCGCACCATCTGCCTTTACGTTCCGTATTTCCACAATGCATTATGTTACGTGTATCTACATGGTGTAATGTTAAAAATATTGATCATTTTAAGCAACGGATGGTGAGTACAGTCCGTACAATGTGGAGAACTATTTTTTAGAGCGGATTGGTTCGTGCAGGCGCTGTTTGTCATTTCCTTATGTGGAGCGGAGTGGTCGGAGGGGGCCGGGCCTCGCTGATTACTGTTGGAAAACATAACTTTACAACTTGGCACAGTTAGCGTTGCTAATGTCGGACGTTACTTCATGGAAAAACATCCCGCGGCGGAGTGTCTGATGTCCGGCCACCCGGGCGGCCTGTGCCCGCTGTGTTTTACGGAGGCTCCGCTGGGCAGATAAGCTTTACTTGTTGCTAAAGTAACGGCTATCGGCTGTCACTCCGCTAGCCGTGTAGCTAGTCCGTTAGCTGGCTGCTTAGCCGCAGAGCTAGCGGCCCCGTTAGCCGAGTGTGACCGAGCTGGACCGCCGAGCGCCGGCCACAGAGCCGCTGCTCACACCGCCGGCTCAGGAGCCTCGGCGCGCCGGGACACGGTGTCACGGCTCGGGGGGCACGGAGGGCAATGCTGGGGGGAAACGGGGCAGGAATGGGCACCAGAGCTGGAAGCGGGCGGTCGGGCAACGGCACCGGACTGAACAGCCTCCAGGTGAACACCGCCGGACCGGGACCGGGGACCACCGCAGCCGCGGAGAGCGACGGAGGCCGGTTTGAGGACCGGGAGTACGGCACCGAGGTGCCCTACAGCGGCTCCGAGCAGGAGTCCGACTCCGGGGATGACGAGGACACCCCGGGTTCAGGCGGGGACAGGAGGGGGGTGAAGCGCGAGAGGTCCGAGCGGGAGGTCGGGCAGTCAGCGCCGAACTCCGGAGGCCTGTCCGGGGGTTACGGCGGGGTCAGCGCCGGGGTGACGGGGGCCAAGCCGGGCAAGAAGACCAGAGGACGGGTCAAGATAAAAATGGAGTTCATAGACAACAAACTCCGGCGGTACACAACTTTTAGTAAGAGGAAGACTGGCATCATGAAGAAGGTGAGTGTGTGTGTGTGTATGTGTGTGTGCGTGTGTGTGTGTGTGTGTGTGTGTGTGTGTGTGTGTGTGTGTGTGTCAGTCAGGGAGCCCAGGGGGACCCACATTAGATGTCAGACCTCCTGCTGGTCAGGTTTGGCCCCCAGGAGACAGTGTCCGAGGTTGTTAGATATGTGTTAATGCATAATCACATAAGTGTGTGTGCTGCAGATGAGCTGATAGCAGCTGGGAGGCTACAAACTAAACAGTCATCAGTGTACATGCTGGCATCATGATGCCCCCAGCAGCTGAATAATGAGGCCCTCAGGAGCCCCTGATGGTCCCCGGCTGGGACAGCAGAGTGTCCTCTGTCTGTGTCTTTTTTTTTTTTAAACAAGGACCGTGCACAAAACCACACTCATCTCAAACTGAGAAAAGGTGATTTAGTCATTATCTATGATCCGCCTGTGGTGCCTGGGCAGGTACACACACACACACACACACACACACACACACACACACACTTGTCTGAGGTGTGTGTTCATGCAGTCTGAGGCTGGACTGATGGACCTCCAGGAGCCAGGATGGAGATCTCTGCAGGGCATGTTTTTTATTTATTATTATTATTATTATTTTGATGATTCCTCTGCTGCTGATTTTTTTTCTCAATTAGAAGATGAATCATTTAGTGTATGGAGTGTGAGCCTGCACTACCTGTACATAACTGCTTATTTTAAATTCTTATTTAATATTTTGTAAAGGGAAGACTTGACATAGTTTTATTATTCCATCTTCAACTACTCAATAAACCTGATTCTGGTTTCTGAAAGCTAAAGCCAAAGTCTGATTGGTGGTAGTGATGTCTTCAGATTTCTTCTGCAGTAGAGCTGAACAATTTAAAAACAAAAAAACCTTACTGTCATGAATTTTTCAGATTTGCAATCGTGGTATGATTCACGATTTTAGTAGGAATAATATATTTTTGCATTGTAATTTTCAGTTTCATTGAAACTGAAAATTATAATACTGCTGGGATCTGTTACCTTACATCTGCAGGGTTCAGTGTTACCAGTTTTGCAAACATTTTTTCATTAATATTTTGAAATCCACTCCCCCCCAAGACAGTTTTTACTGGCCCGACCCCCAGGAGCTGTAATTATCAGTATTATTACCAGCTGTCATTTATTCATGTAGTTCAGTTGTAATAGTGCAGGTTTGCATAGACGTTGCATGTTTGAGTGGTGGTGCACAGAGCGGTGACTTACTGTCCCAGGTTGGACTGGATGAACAGCTGCACAGCTGATGCTGCAGTGTGTCGTTGTGTCGTTGGGTGAGTTTGTTAAATCTGTTAGAGGCTGTAACTTTCAGAGCATCAGAGTGTGTGTCACTGCCGCTGTGCTGACGTTAGCCGCCGCTGTGCCGTAAATTCTGCCGTACAGCAGTTTGGCCTTCAGAGAGGAGACTGGTAGCTCTCAGACAAAACAAACACACCAACATGGAGCCGTCAGTGACCCGGGGTGAGGCAGACTTTATTTATCAGCTTTTCAAGAGACACACAGGACGGCTAGTCCTTCACCTCAGACTCAGACTCCAGTTTTCAGCACCGGCCCCACTGAGGCAGCGAGCTGCTCTTACTGTCCCGAGCTGAAGTTTTAACGGGCTCCCAGGTCACCGGGCCCCTGGGCCCCCAGGTCACCGGGCCCCTGGGCCCCCAGGCCCCCAGGCTGTGTTGGACCCTGATCTGTAAATTATAGTTTGTAGTCCAGGGCGTCTTTGTAACACTAAAATATTTTATTTACCACAATGTTTGGTCTCATATTTGACCTTTTATGAAAAAGGCTCAGGAGGCAGAGCGGTCCTCTGGTAATCTGAAGGCTGCTGGTTTGATTCCTGGCTCCTCCAGAGAGCCTGTGGAAGTCCTTGAGCAAGACACTGAACCCCCAAACTGCTCCTAATGGACTCTGCGTGTGTGTGTGTGTGTGTGTGTGTGTGAGGGTGAGTGTGTGTGTGACAGAGAGTGTGGCCGGGTGAATGTGAGGCAGACATTGTGGAGCCCTGTGAGCGGTCCGTAGACAGAAGTACAGTCTGTTTGAGCTCCTGTGGTTTGGACGTTGCTCATTCGTTTTGATGATATTTTGATTATTTGTTGAGCCGTATTAATTTGAAAACAAGAAAAAAAGTCAATTACAAGTTCTTTGAATTATTCTGTTTACACATGCATATCACACATTATCTGATTTAATTCACTGTTATATAGTAACCTTGTAATTCAAGGTTACTATATATATAGTAACCTTGTAATTCACTGTTTAAATGTCTCTTCTGGCATTTATTCCTTATATTCCTTATTAGCGCATATCAAATCAGATAATGTGTGATATGCATGTGTAAACAGAATAATTCAAAGAACTTGTAATTGACTTTTTTTCTTGTCTTTGGGCGTGTAATCAACTTGTGAATTTTTATAGTGATATCTGACAGTAAAATGTTGAACCCCTTTCCCCTGTGTGTTAAAAACAGTGTTTTTTGGTAATATGTGGTCATAAATAGATGATTTTTAAAACTTTCCACCAATGGGACTTCTTGGGACTTTTTTCCCCTCACTCAGGACAAACTGAGGATACAACATCAGTTGAGTTTGCTTCTCTTGCAATTTGTCCGAGGTTGACCCCAATTTTGGCCTAAAATTACTGGACTAGAATCCCATGTCAGAGTAGAATCTGCTGAGGGGATCAGCTGCAGGCCTGAGACACAGCCAGCAGGGGGCAGCACAGGTGGAGCCTTTACGAGTAGAAGAAAGAGCTGTTTAAGAAAAAGTATTTTTCCAAGTTTTTTCATTGAAATTTGTGACTTTATGATCTCAGAAAGTTTTTTTTTTTCATAAATTTGTGGGGGTTTTTTCTTGTAAATTTTGCAGAAATTTGAGTTTTGTTTTTTAGTAAATTGGGCCCGGCCGGTGTCTCCTGCAGGCGTACGAGCTGTCGACGCTGACGGGCACCCAGGTGCTGCTGCTGGTGGCGAGCGAGACGGGACACGTGTACACGTTCGCCACCCGGAAGCTGCAGCCCATGATCACGTCGGAGACGGGCAAGGCCCTGATCCAGACCTGCCTGAACTCGCCCGACTCGCCGCCCCGCTCCGACCCCTCCTCCGACCAGAGGATGAGCGCCACCGGCTTCGAGGAGACCGACCTCACCTACCAGGTGACCGAGGCCGACGGCTCGGAGGTTGCCAAGGTAACGAGCCAGCATCGCCGCAACAGACACACAGGACGGAACAACACGCCCTAACACACGTCTCTACAGCCCCTCATCTGTTTATTATAAACGTTTTAACTGAATGATCCGAAGTCCCGCCCCCCAAAGACAAGCCAACCAATCGTAGCTGAGTAAACAAACTCTCTCCTTATAAACGTGATGATGTCTCTGTAGAGCCTCCTGGTGAGACACACACACTGAGCAAAACCAAAACACACACACCTGTGTCCCACCACAAACACACACACACACACACACAATAATAATAATCATCTGTGTTTTCCTGGAGCATTTGAACTTTTCATCGAATAAGAAACTAAACCGCTGCTGTAATATAATCTCTAATTTCACATCACAGCAGATTAAGGTGAAAAAACTAGATTAGGTTGAGGGGCTTTTAAACTTTTTCACGTGCCGGACCCCCAGCCTCCCATCTGAAGTCATCCTGTAAACTGACCTGACGTTTCTTTCTCTTAATAATAATTTTTTTTCCCCAATTCTTTACCAGTGTTCCAGTAGTTTTTTTTTTATTTTATATTTCTCACTGCAGATTCACTTGATTTCTTTAAAAAAAAAAAAAATGAGAAAAAGGCGATGAGTAAATTAGCAAGACATGACCTGACAACTAGCAAGAAAATAGTAAAAAACAAAGACCAGAAAGGTAGCAGTATTTTTTAATGACAAGATAACTATATTGATAATGACTTAAATGTTAAAATATTAAAATACTGAAAGGTCAGACCAGACATCTGAACTGCTGGATCAGAGGTCTTGCCGTGTTCAGATGCCTTTCAGCCCCCTGGGCACCATTGGTGCCCTGGTGGACCCCGGACCATACTTTGAACCCCCCTGGGCCAGCTGAAGGAGCTGCTAACACTGTTGGCTGGAGGCAGACCCCTCTCCTGTTTTACCTGTTGGATCAGCAGCTGACAGGCAAGAGGGTCACTCTGCCTCTGTTTCTGTGCCCACACACCTGACCTGAAGGAGGAGACAGAGCCAGGCTGTTCTGCTCCGCTGTGGTGTTACCCGGGCAAAGCACAGGGGTGAGACAGTACAGGTCAAATTACTATTATTGTTATTGTTATTATTATTATTATTATTATTATTATATTTTAACTAACAAAGTAAAAACTTGAAAACGGCACTAAAGCAGGAATCAAAGCAGCAGTTCAGATGAAGGGTAAATAAAGGACTAAAATGTCATTTTTAAAATGTCATTTTGACAGTCTGGGGGGTGGGGCTTCTCCTCTTAAATGCCTCACACTAGGGGGATTTGTACACTTTTCTGAGGTGGGGTGTTACTTGTGAGCGTGACTAGGTTAACTGGGTTTGATGGTGTCCTGTTCTGACCTCTACTTGCTCTCCTCCCTCTCCTCCTCATGAGCATCAGGGATTCTCTGAACTATAACCTGATAACGTTGAAAAGTCATTTCTGAGCCCTGATCACATGAAGTAAACAGTACTACCAAAAATAAAGTAGATACATCAAAACAAGTAGAGAATTTAACAACAGTGACACAGTTTAAAAAATGGAGGGGGATGGAGCTGATGGCGGTCAGAGAGGTGGGGTGTCACATTATTCTGATTATTATTAGACTTAACTTTCAACACCATAGCAACCTCCTACAAACACCTTAGCAACCACATAGTCCAGCCTTAGCAGATGCATAGAAATACCCCAGCAGTCATCTCATACACTCAGCCAGCTGCCCAGTGCAGCCTGGAGGAACACCTGCACCACCTGATGTCACACCTGATGTCACACCTGATGTCACACCTGATGTCACACCTGATGTCACCTGGAACTGCATCTGAAATGGCTGAAAAGCCCAAAGGTCCGGCTGCTACACCTCCTACACAGTCTGCTGTGTCTGCTGTGTCTGCTGGGCAGGTGGCATCACCTGCACTCCTCATTACAGCGGCCCACTGTGTGTGTGTGTGTGTGTGTGTGTGTGTGTGTGTGTGTCCTGAGCAGATTGCAGTCTGCAGAGCTTCATCAGATTGATAAAAATAAGTTTGGCTCTGCTTGTCCTTATATGGAGCTGCTGCTGCTGTTTGGCTGGGGACTGAAAACATTCCAGATCAGTGCAGCTGCTTCCAGACACAGAACCCCATTTCACTGCAACACCACCCGCTGGTCTGAGACCAGTAGGCCAGAGTCCTGAGACCAGCAGGTCAGAGTCCTGAGACCAGCAGGTCAGGGGTCAGAGTCCTGAGACCAGCAGGGCAGAGTCCTGAGACCAGCAGGGCAGAGTCCTGAAACCAGCAGGTCAGAGTCCTGAGACCAGCAGGCCAGAGTCCTGAAACCAGCAGGTCAGGGGTCAGAGTCCTGAAACCAGCAGGTCAGAGTCCTGAAACCAGCAGGTCTGGGTCCTGAAACCAGCCGGTCAGGGGTCAGAGCCCTGAGACCAGCAGGCCAGAGTCCTGAAATCAGCAGGTCAGACTCCTGAAACCAGCAGGTCAGGGTCCTGAAACCAGCAGGTCAGGGTCCTGAAACCAGCAGGTCAGGGGTCAGACTCCTTAAACCAGCAGGTCAGGGGTCAGAGTCCTGAAACCAGCAGGTCAGGGTCCTGAAACCAGCAGGCCACAGTCCTGAAACCAGCAGGTCACAGTCCTGAAACCAGCAGGTGACAGTCCTGAAACCAGCCGGTCACAGTCCTGAAACCAGCAGGTCAGGGGTCAGAGTCCTGAGACCAGCAGGTCAGGGGTCAGAGTCCTGAAACCAGCAGGTCAGAGTCCTGAGACCAGCAGGCCAGAGTCCTGAGACCAGCAGGGCACAGTCCTGAAACCAGCAGGTCAGAGTCCTGAGACCAGCAGGCCAGAGTCCTGAAACCAGCAGGTCAGGGGTCAGAGTCCTGAAACCAGCAGGTCAGAGTCCTGAAACCAGCAGGTCTTGGTCCTGAAACCAGCCGGTCAGGGGTCAGAGTCCTGAGACCAGCAGGCCAGAGTCCTGAAATCAGCAGGTCAGACTCCTGAAACTAGCAGGTCAGGGGTCAGAGTCCTGAAACCAGCAGGTCAGGGGTCAGAGTCCTGAGACCAGCAGGTGACAGTCCTGAGACCAGCAGGTCAGGGTCCTGAAACCAGCAGGTCAGGGGTCAGAGTCCTTAAACCAGCAGGTCAGGGGTCAGAGTCCTGAAACCAGCAGGTCACAGTCCTGAAACCAGCAGGTCAGGGTCCTGAAACCAGCAGGTCAGGGGTCAGACTCCTTAAACCAGCAGGTCAGGGGTCAGAGTCCTGAAACCAGCAGGTCAGGGTCCTGAAACCAGCAGGCCACAGTCCTGAAACCAGCAGGTGACAGTCCTGAAACCAGCAGGTGACAGTCCTGAAACCAGCAGGTCAGGGGTCAGACTCCTGAAACCAGCAGGTCAGGGGTCAGACTCCTGAAACCAGCAGGTCAGGGGTCAGACTCCTGAAACCAGCAGGTCAGGGGTCAGAGTCCTGAAACCAGCCGGTCAGAGTCCTGAAACCAGCAGGTCAGAGTCCTGAGACCAGCAGGTCAGGGGTCAGAGTCCTGAGACCAGCAGGTGACAGTCCTGAGACCAGCAGGTCACAGTCCTGAAACCAGTAGGTCAGGGGTCAGGGTCCTGAAACCAGCAGGTCAGGGGTCAGAGTCCTGCTGCAGTGTCCTGGAGCAAGGTACCACACACTTCAGACAGCCACTTCCTGTGGACCTGAGGAGGTCTAACAGGCTGCTGGTTCCATTGCGGCTCAGGAACCTCTAGAGGAGAATTCAGAAAACAAAAAAACAGAGCTGAAAACTCACCTTCACTCCCTCATGTTGTCCGTCTGTTCACACTAAACACCGTCTGTTCCCCTGCTGTGACGTGGTGAAGGTTCAGTGTGTTCCCCCGCTGTCCCGTGTTGTGACGTGGTGAAGGTTCAGTGTGTTTCCCCGCTGTCCCGTGTTGTGACGTGGTGAAGGTTCAGTGTGTTCCCCTGCTGTCCCGTGTTGTGACGTGATGAAGGTTCAGTGTGTTCCCCTGCTGTCCCGTGTTGTGACGTGATGAAGGTTCAGTGTGTTCTCCTGCTGTCCCGTGTTGTGACGTGGTAAAGGTTCAGTGTGTTCCCCTGCTGTCCCGTGTTGTGACGTGGTGAAGGTTCAGTGTGTTCCCCCGCCCGTGTTGTGACGTGGTGAAGGTTCAGTGTGTTCCCCCGCCCGTGTTGTGACGTGGTGAAGGTTCGGTGTGTGACCGTCCCGCCTCTTCTTGTCCATCTCCTGCAGGATCTGATCAAACCGGCGTTCACCATGGCCAGCCTGCCGGGCGCCGCCGCCTCGCAGCCCACGCCCTCCTCCGCCCCCTCGGCTTCCTCTGCCCCCTCCTCCTCCTCCTCCCTGTCCTCGGGGGCCATGCAGGTGCAGACCAGCGCCCCCTCCTGGCAGGTGTCATCAGCCGCCGCCTCCTCCACCAACGGGACAGTGCTGAAGACGTCGGGCGGCGTGGTTTTGCCCGGAGGCTTCACCCTCATGTCCGGTGGGTGACGACGCCAGATTTAGAAAAAAAAAAAGTTGCTGTTGATCTGCCACTCTTCCTTTTTTTTTTTTTTTTTTTTTTCTACATTTTTTGCCCTGTTGATTTTTTTCCTTTTGTCCTCCTGTGTTTTTTTTTCTTCATTATGTTATGTTTATTATATTTTTTCCTTTTTATCCTATTTTTTTTACACACACCACTATGTGTGTGTATGTGTGTGTGTGTGTGTGTGTGTGTTAATCTTCACCTGTGGTTGTTCTGTCTCCATGTCGCTCAGCGTGTTCATTGATAAACCTTCTTTAAATGGGACTCAGTTATTAGGGACTGACCAACACTGATTTTTCAGGGCACATAAGCATTATTAGTGATCCAGGTCATCAATAGCTGATATTTAAGACCCATATTCATATGGAGCAAATTTGAAAATTGCAGCGTTAATTAATGCTTTATTATTATAAAAATAGAAAAAACACTTCAATTTTAAAAAATCACAGTAACACTGAATTTGGAGAGACTGAAAAGCTCAGAGCTGCTGATCAGATTTGTTGTGTTTCAATCAGTGAAACTGGATTTAAACTGTGAGTCCTTACAGCAGC
Source organism: Myripristis murdjan (assembly GCF_902150065.1). NCBI lineage: Eukaryota > Metazoa > Chordata > Actinopteri > Holocentriformes > Holocentridae > Myripristis > Myripristis murdjan. Next base: position 785,610 of record NC_043980.1, on the reverse strand, counting down.
TCAAACTAAATTATAGACAAATCTGTTGATAACTGAAATGAAATCTGGAAACATTATCAGAGGCCCCGCCCACTCACTCGCAGAGAGGTGGAGCCTGGGGTGGTTCAGTGTTCGTTAAACTCAGAGCAGCTTATTAAAGTGTCCCATTCTCCCTGAGCTGCTTTCATGTTTTCATGTTTTTACAGCCACAGCAGCACCTGCATGTCCCACACACCTGCTATCTGCCTGTTTCACTGTGTGACTGTTTGCAGCCTGTTGTTATTTCCTGCTTTATTCTCTCTACATTTCTTCCTGGGCCTGAATAAGCTCCTCCTCCTCCTCTTCCTCGCCTCTTCAGCCTCATTCGGAGCATCTCTGAAACGTCTCGTTCTGCAGAGAAACATCCAAAAGTCACATCAGTCACATGAGAGCCTCATGAACCAGCAGTGATAGAAAAAAGTCTGCAGCTTCACCACAATTTCAGATTGAAAATAATCCAAGTTAATCCCACAGCAGCCCGGAGAGGCACATGTTTGGGTTTGGCAGCAGAGCTCTGAACCAGGAAGCAGGCCTGACTCTGTCTGAGCTGTGACGCCCTCTAGTCATGTTTAGCAAATACCCCTTTTCCACCAAAGAGGTTCCAGGGCTGGTTCAGAGCCGGTGCCTGACTTAGCACCGGTTCTTTGTTTTTCCACTGCCCAAGCACCGGCCAAACTGGTTCCAAACTGGTTCCAGGCAAGCACCACCTTCGAGCTGGGGCTAAACAGGGGCCAGAGAAAGAATCGATGACGCGACCAACCACGTCATTGGTGGGTGGGGTTACAGACCCAAACGGGAGCAGCGAACGCTATAAACGTAAAGCTAAACATAGTCGTCGTTCGTTCCGACCACGACGGGTAGCCAGCAATAATTGCGTTTTTCGCCTCTGTATTGCAATGTAGGCTTGTAAAGACACGAGCAGTATTTGCATCGCTACGACGGCTCGTCCATTTGTTGCCCATGTTGGTTATTGTGATTCCGAGCGAGCGTCTCGCACACCCACACCTACATAATCACGTTTTACGCTGACGTGATGACGTGGCTCTGACTTGGCTCCACTTGGCTCTTGGCCAATGGAAAAGTAAACCTGTCCTTTGTTGGAACCAGTTAAGCACTGGCTCTGGCACCAGCACCGAACTAGCACCAGGTTCTTTTTGGTGGAAAAGGGGAAAAAGAAACGTGGCAGGCGGCTCCTGCTGAGCGCTGCTGTCAGTTTAACAACAAGCAGCCAATCACAGAAGAGAAAGGGCAGGACAAACACGACCAGCGGTGCAGAAGGTCAGGCGTTCAGTCACAGCAGGTCTGATCATCCACAGCTCTGTTTTATAATCAATACGCCATAACCCAGGGCCAGGGCCAGGGCGAAGGCCAGAGCCAGAGCCAGGGTGAGGGCCAGAGCCAGGGCCAGAGCCAGAGCCAGGGTGAGGGCCAGAGCCAGAGCCAGGGTGAGGGCCAGAACCAGAGTCAGAGCCAGAGCCAGGGTGAGGGCCAGAGCCAGAGCCAGAGCCAGGGTGAGGGCCAGAACCAGAGCCAGAGCTAGAGCCAGGGTGAGGGCCAGAGCCAGAGCCAGGGTGAGGGCCAGAGCCAGAGCCAGGGTGAGGGCCAGAACCAGAGCCAGGGTGAGGGCCAGAGCCAGGGCCAGGGTGAGGGCCAGGGCCAGAGCCAGGGTGAGGGCCAGGGTGAGGGCCAGCGCCAGAGCCAGGGTGAGGGCCAGGGTGAGGGCCAGCGCCAGGGCCAGAGCCAGGGCCAGGGCCAGAGCCAGGGTGAGGGCCAGAACCAGAGCCAGAGCCAGGATGAGGGCCAGAGCCAGAGCCAGGGTGAGGGCCAGAACCAGAGTCAGAGCCAGAGCCAGGGTGAGGGCCAGAGCCAGAGTGAGGGCCAGAGCCAGAGCCAGGGCCAGGGTGAGGGCCAGCGCCAGAGCCAGAGCCAGAGTGAGGGCCAGAGCCAGAGCCAGGGTGAGGGCCAGGGCCAGAGCCAGGGTGAGGGCCAGAGCCAGAGCCAGGGTGAGGGCCAGAGCAAGAGCCAGGGTGAGGGCCAGAACCAGAGTCAGAGCCAGAGCCAGGGCCAGGGCCAGGGCCAGAGCCAGGGTGAGGGCCAGAACCAGAGCCAGGGTGAGGGCCAGAGCCAGAGCCAGAGCCAGAGTGAGGGCCAGAGCCAGAGCCAGGGCCAGGGTGAGGGCCAGCGCCAGAGCCAGGGTGAGGGCCAGAGCCAGGGTGAGGGCCAGAACCAGAGCCAGAGCCAGGGTGAGGGCCAGAGCCAGAGCCAGGGTGAGGGCCAGAACCAGAGTCAGAGCCAGAGCCAGAGCCAGAGCCAGAGCCAGAGTGAGGGCCAGAGCCAGAGCCAGGGCCAGGGTGAGGGCCAGCGCCAGAGCCAGAGCCAGAGTGAGGGCCAGAGCCAGGGTGAGGGCCAGGGCCAGAGCCAGGGTGAGGGCCAGAACCAGAGTCAGAGCCAGAGCCAGGGTGAGGGCCAGGGTCAGAGCCAGAGCCAGAGCCAGAGCCAGGGCCAGGGCCAGAGCCAGGGTGAGGGCCAGAACCAGAGCCAGGGTGAGGGCCAGAACCAGAGCCAGGGTGAGGGCCAGAGCCAGAGCCAGGGTGAGGGCCAGAACCAGAGCCAGAGCCAGGGTGAGAGCCAGAGCCAGGGTGAGAGCCAGAACCAGAGTCAGAGCCAGAGCCAGAGTGAGGGCCAGAGCCAGAGCCAGGGCCAGGGTGAGGGCCAGAGCCAGAGCCAGGGCCAGGGCCAGGGCGAAGGCCAGAGCCAGGGTGAGGGCCAGAACCAGAGCCAGAGCCAGGGTGAGGGCCAGAGCCAGAGCCAGAGCCAGAGCCAGAGTGAGGGCCAGAGCCAGAGCCAGGGCCAGGGTGAGGGCCAGAGCCAGAGCCAGGGCCAGGGCCAGGGCGAAGGCCAGAGCCAGGGTGAGGGCCAGAACCAGAGCCAGAGCCAGGGTGAGGGCCAGAACCAGAGTCAGAGCCAGAGCCAGAGCCAGGATGAGGGCCAGAGCCAGAGCCAGGGTGAGGGCCAGAGCCAGGGCCAGGGTGAGGGCCAGAGCCAGGGCCAGGGCCAGGGCCAGGGCCAGGGCCAGACGAAAGGCATTATGGGAAGAAGGAGACAGAGTGAATGTATTCATGTTTGCCCGTGTGTTCTGAGTTGGTGTGAACACCACAGAAGAAGAGGCAGACAGTCCTACCAATCACAAGCTGCTGCTGAATCATGTGACGTCTGTAGACTTGTGATTGGTCAGTGTGAATGGACCAATAGCAGCTCAGATGCTGACGGTGTGATAACTTCTCTCTGCGCCCCCCCACCCCCACAGGTGCCCCGCTCCCCCCCGGCACACACACCATCCCCCTCAGCCAGCTACAGGCTCCGCCCCTCGCCATCCAGGGCACCGTGGGTTCGAGCCCGGCTAGCGTGCACGCCCCGCCCCCCCAGCCGGCCACACTGCTCCGCCTGCCTGCCACCGTCTCTCTGTCAGGTCAGCTGGCTGCCACGCCGCTCTGCGTGTGTGTGTGTGTGTGTGTGTGTGTGTGTGTGTGCTGTACATGGTGTCCAGGCTTCTCCTCTCATTCTGATTGGCTGTTGAAAGCTTCCTGCTTCTCCTCACAGCTTTTAAAGCGACAGTTTGTTCCTCTGGGCCGAGCGTGTCGGCGTGTGGGTGTTTTGATTCGGGCTGGGACCAAACACAGCGTGAGGAAGGGTTATATTGGGACGAGGTCATCAATATTTTATATTTACAGTTCTGTCAAGCTGTCAGAAGATCAGCTTTGTTCAACTTAGGTTTTATGTTTGCCACGAGTTGCCTTGTCATTATTCTGAAACCCCAGTAGTCCAAACACCGAGCCCCTGTTCCTCTGAAGCCACCCGCTCTGGAGCTGCTGGGGTTCAGGGCGTCACAGGTGGAGTTTGCACAAGTTCACTTTATTGTTTCCTGTTTGGTAGTTTAGAGGTAAAACCTGGATTTACAGGTTGTGTTGCCAGGTTTGTTGTGCTGACAGTCACTCAGCGTGAAAGAGAGAGAGAAAATTAGTTTTGGAATCATCAAACTGAAATCTGATAACCTCAGCAGGTGAAGCTTTTTTTTTTTTTTTTTTTTGTGGTGAGAGCAGTGCATGGCTCAGGTTCAGGTAATACCACAAAAAACAGCTGTGACATGGTGTGTGTGTGTGTGTGTGTGTGTGTTTGTGTGTGTGTCAGGTGGCGGCGTGTCCCAGCAGCTGCAGACCATCCAGGTTCAGCCCAGCAGCCAAAAGGCCTCCACCAATCAGAGCGCCTCTGAGCTCCACAACCCCGCCTCCTCCTCAGGTAAGAGGAACATAGCCCCGCCTCCTCCTCAGGTAAGAGGGACATAGCCCCGCCTCCTGCACATGTTATGAAGTGGTTTACCTGTCAGACGTGTGCAGGTGTTGGACATCAGGTGTTTCCCAGTGAGCACACGGCCAATGACACGGACTCTTACTTTGTTGATCTGATGTATTTCCTGATGTCTCTCTCTCTCTCTCT
>NC_043980.1:768598-776098 GCF_902150065.1 Myripristis murdjan | reverse complement strand
TTAATTTTGACGACGAGCTCTTCATTCTGAGTTTCCTGTCCGCTGAGTGTTACCGGTAATTTATACACGAGAACCGCTGTCATTCATATATGAAATCTATATTTAGCAGTGATGGCCATCGGTTATTATTTGGTACCTGTGTGGGTTGTTTACTCTGTACAGAGCTGCAGAAATGTGCAAGAAATTAAAAGAAATAAATGAAAATAAATAAATAAATGTACTTTTGGAGAAAACAGCTGTCAGTCTGTCCTTCAGCCACCAGGGAGCGCCGTGGGGGGGCGGAATAGGCATTTTATTAAAGACAAATCAGTGCCTAAAACTAACTGCAGCTGGTGGGCCGGCCATGTGTCCGGCTGCTGCTAACCCTAACCCTAAACCCTTAACTCTAACCCCTAACCCTTAACCCCTCAACCCTAACCCTAAACCCTAACCCTAACCCTTAAACCCTAAACCCTAACCCCTAACCCTAACCCTAACCCCTAAACCTTAAACCCTAAATCCCAACCCCTAAACCTTAAACCCCTAAACCTTAAACCTTAAACCCCAACCCCTAAACCCTAACCCTAACCCTAACCCCTAAACCTTAACCCCTAACCCCTAAACCTTAAACCTTAAACCCCAACCCCTAAACCTTAAACCCCTAACCCCTAAACCTTAAACTTTAACCCCTAAACCTTAACCCCTAACCCCAGCCTGAGAGACAGTTCTCAGCCCAGACAGGGAGCAGCGTGTTGGAGCTGCACTGATGAGGACAGATTCCCCGGGATTCACCAACCTGCTCCAGGCCTCGGGCCCCTAAATCCTCCCTGCCGAGGCCCCGGGCCCCCAGGTCCTCCCTGCCGAGGCCCCGGGCCCCCAGGTCCTCCCTGCCGAGGCCCTGGCTGAGTCCCCGGGCCCCCACTGGCCCCCACTCTGACACTGTTTACTGTCTATTTGACCCCTCATTAGCTGTAACAGCACAAATGAAGAACCCACTGCATACACACATTCTACATACACTCGTAACAACATTGACATTATTTGAGTTGAGTTTGAGGTTGTTTTAAACTCCTGAATATAATTAAAGAAAAAAAGTTTTAATCTGCCTTCCACTGTGAAGCAGCAGGACCAGAGTGCATGTGGTGCAAACAGCATGTGGTGTGAGGAAAGAGGAACATCTTATCACATATCCCTCCTCCATTTTCCCAGTTTGAGTTTGTTGAGTCGGCGTGACGCACCGCTCAACCCAAAACCACACACAGTTTGGATCAGATATCAGATTATTATTATTATCATTAGTATCATGCAGCCATGCACACACTGCAATTGCACCTGACTGCAGTACACAGATTGGGGTTGGGCTAAATGTGGGCGGAGCTAAACGTTTGACTCCGTGCGGGCGCCATCTGGTGGCGGAGATCATGCAGCACATTCTCAAACATCAGTGCAGCACCTACAGACAACGATTATAATATATATTATATATAGATATATATAGATTATAAAATAATTATGTAATATATATATATTGTAATATAACTATATATTATATATAGATTATATTAATATTAATATTTAATTAAAATACACAGGGAGAGCTGATAATTAAATGTATTACGTGTCACTGTTTGATCAACTCTGTCCTGATATGTTACTCCTCTGGGTTCAGGTCAGGTGCTCACAGCTTCACATGCAGCTTCTGACTGAGGTTCAGCTCCCACTGAACTTTTAACCTGTGCAGCGAGGGCCAGGTGAGCCGGAACAGTGAGATAAGGACTGAATATTGTGCTTCTAACTGTATTAAAGAGAAACAGCTATGGGAAAAGGTTCATGCATTTGATAGACTTAGACATTCCTACTTTTAACTTTAACCTGTAAAAAAAAAAAAAAAAAAAAAAAAATACATATCTATATATATATATATATACACACACACACACACACACCCCATAGCATTTCCCTGAAAGTGACAGAGTATATACATAGACACGTTATTTTGTACACTCAATTATATTAGCTAAGTCAAATAAACCACAGACAGAAGACTTTGCATCATTGATTTTTATTTTTCCCCCAGGCCTAAACATGTTTGATCTGTAAAGACAAAACAGACGTTAAAGCCTAGTCAAGAACATTCCTGAAGCTACAATGGCAAGTATGGAGGTATTTCTCTCTCCTGGTGGTACGATAACACACGTTCCCTTTCATGGTGCTCGGGCCCTAAAGAAGGTTGGAGAAGGCAGAGAACAGCGAAATAAGAAACGCCCCCAGCAGGCAGCACACCCCGTCCCGTCCCCAGCTCTGTCCAGTTCTCAGCTAGAGAGGAAACAGGTTGTTGGTCTCAAACAGGTGGGTGTGTTTTCTCCTGCAGTGTGTTTTGAAGTTTTTTTTTGTTTAAAATCATCTTGCAATGAGGACAAGTGACTTTCTTTTGTTCACTAGACGCTTTAGTGGCCTCGGAACGCTCTGCAGGAGCCAATGGGTGACGAGCGGGGGCCTCTGGGTGCCGAGCGGGGGCCTCTGGGTGCCGAGCGGGGGCCAATGAGTGATGAGCGGGGGTCAAAGACTGCTGCACAGGGACCTCTGGGTGCTGCGTGGGGGTCTCTGGGTGCTGCACGGGGGCCTCTAGGTACTGACAAAGGGCCAAAGACTGCTGCACAAGGACCTCTGGGTGCCGAGCGGGGGCCCCTGGGTGCCGTGCGGGGGCCCCTGGGTGCCGTGTGGGGGCCTCTAGATACTGAGCGGGGGTCTCTGGGTGCCGTGTGGGGGCCTCTAGATACTGAGCGGGGGCCCCTGGGTGCCGTGCGGGGGCCTCTGGGTGCCGAGCGGGGGCCCCTGGGTGCCGAGCGGGGGCCTCTGGGTGCTGTGCGGGGGCCCCTGGGTGCTGTGTGGGGGCCTCTAGATACTGAGCGGGGGTCTCTGGGTGCCGTGCGGGGGCCCCTGGGTGCTGTGTGGGGGCCTCTAGATACTGAGCGGGGGTCTCTGGGTGCCGTGCGGGGGCCCCTGGGTGCCGAGCGGGGGCCGCAGCATGCCCCTCCTCCTGGTGTATTTCTAAGTGCCTTGTAAACTGCAGTCGGTTTATAATGGTCGCTGCACAGTAACAACAGTGAAAATGTGTTGCTGTGCGACAGCTCAGTCCACACTTGATCACTGTGAACTCTGTCAGAGAGGAAGGAAGGGAATGAGACTCATGAACTCATGAATGAATTAGTGTAACATGTAAGATAACCTTTGTGTCTGACTGCAGAGTGGCCCTTCATGTGGATGTGCACCAGGTACCGAGCAGCCACGTATCTGCAGAAGGGACAGTGGAACAGCTCACTGGTGTGTCACCGTCCAGGAGGACACTGATGTGTCTCTGCATGTCAGAGGGGACAAGAGCACAGCATCACTTCAAGCCCAGCTGTTATCTTCCTCTGCTGTTTAAATTGTTCATATTTCTATTTTTTTTATATTCCTTGTTTATAGTGTTTATATTGCTTACTGCTATTTATCATCTGTGTATACTGTATATTTCTTCTAAATTTGCACATTGACCTACATCTATGCACATTTTATACACCCATGCACACGGTTTTTTGCACATTGCTTTTTGCACACTGGGTTGTACTTAGATCTTATTCTTTATTTTTTATTTTTATTTATTTAATCTGTAATCTGTGGATACTGCTGAAAAACTGCGAATTTCCTTCGGGATGAATAAAGTATCTATCTAAACATTACTGACCATCTGAAACTAATAGGAACACGTTTTTTTTGTTTTGTTTTGTTTTTTTTTTTTGTTTTTTTATACCACATTTCCCCCCTCAGGGACGGCCTCAGGAGGAGGATGTACGTCAGCCTGGGCGTCACCGTGGAGAGCATGAGACGCCTCCAGCCCAGCGTGTGGGGCTCCATGTAGCGGGACACCTGTCATGCACACACACACACACACACACACACACACACACACACACACACACAGTAGGTGTAGGTAACAAATGGACACAGAATGAATGAAGGAATGTATTTCATTACATTTATTCTGATCATTGACAATGCAGGATTCCAATATCAAAATCTAATGCACTACGCAGAGTGAGGCCATGCAGTAAATGTTGATATTCAAATCCTGTTATTACGCCTCATCATACTCCAATTCAAGTGAATGAGTTATTGATTACCTTCTTTATTTCTCTCAGTCATACTCTAGGATAGAAACACACAAACAAGGCGCATTAGTTACTGTGTTTATACACCTGGATTTGAAATATGAGTTTCTGACACACTGCAGTGAACCTGCCTGACCAGAGAAAATCAGGACACACACACAAACACAGAGAGAGAGACAGACAGACAGACAGAGAGAGGGAGAGAGGTTAAAAGAACTGTTGGTTTTGTTATGTGTGTGTGTTAAGTGTGTGTTCTGTGTGTGTTCTGTGGTGCGGTGTGGGTGTGCAAGCTGTGGTAGGCTGTAGATAAAACACAGGCAAATCTGGAGGGGAAAAGCAAAATTTAAATCAGGTTTCAATGTTCCACAAAACATATTTTACCAGGATCACCAAGACCCACCGGACACACGGTGCATGATGCAGGAGCCGGCAGAAACCTGCAGGTCAAGCTTCTGCACAGCGTCCTCTGCTCATGGATGTGATGTGTGTGCATCAGGCTCTGAGTGTGAGCCCTGCTTAATAGCCCAGTCATTTTAGGCCAAAATTGGGGTCAACCTGGGACAAAGTGCAAGAGAAGCAAACTGAACTGATTTTGTATCCTCAGTTTGTCCTGAGTGAGGGGGAAAAGTCCCAAGGAATCCCATTGGTGGAAAGTTTTGAAAATCACCTATATATGACCACATATTACCAAAAAACACTGTTTTTAACACACAGGGGAAAGGGGTTCAACATTTTACTTTCAGATATCACTATAAAAATTCACAAGTTGATTACACACACAAAGACAAGAAAAAAAGTCAATTACAAGTTCTTTGAATTATTCTGTTTACACATGCATATCACACATTATCTGATTTGATATGCGCTAATAAGGAATATAAGGAATAAATGCCAGAACTGATAATTAAACAGTGAATTAAAAGGTTACTATATATATATAGTAACCTTTAATTCACTGTTATATAGTAACCTTTTAATTTAAGGTTACTATATAACAGTAGGTTTTTCATAAAATGACTGGACTATAAGGTGAGGGGGCCGGAGCCTCGGCCTCTGCTCTCCTCTCTGTCAGAGCCCCTTTACATTGAAACTGAGGACAGAGCAGACTGTGTTTTGGGAGGAGAGGAGAAAACTCTGTCAAACACTGCCTCAGTGAGTGGAGGTGGTTTAGGAAGAGGCTGCGGCCCCTGGGCTTCATGTCTGACAGCTGCTTTACTGGAAAACTGAAAAAAAACAACCACCATCATGTTGTTACTCAGACTGAGGTAAACACTTGGCCTCTGCTCTGCCTGCATGGATACTTTAATGATCAGCTGGCAGGTTTCTCCATAAGTTAGTTTCTACTTCACACGGACAGAGCGCGAGGGCCCCGCGCCTGGGCACCTGGGCCCCGTCAGCTCCTCCCACGTTGAGCCCCTCCCCGCGCCGCGCGCTGCACGCAGGGCACACTGCACGCAGGGCACGCTGCGTCGCCGGCCTTACACGTCACGGCTGCGACGCGCGCGGCGCTCTTCCCTCGGTCCCCGCAGCGGCGTGTCGGCGGTGCGCACACAGTTGCGGGTTTTGTTCGCTGCTCGGTGGATCAACGCCCCGGAGGAGAAGACATGGCTGCGGCCTCGGTGCCCGGGAGGAAGAGGCTCCTGAAGGAGGAGGACATGACCAAGGTGGAGTTCGAGACCAGCGAGGAGGTGGACGTCACGCCGACCTTCGACACCATGGGCCTGCGCGAGGACCTGCTGCGCGGCATCTACGCCTACGGTAGGCCGAGGCTCCGCGGCCTGCGGGCCCGGGGCTCCGCGGGGCCCCGCACGGCCCCGCAGGGCCCCCGGGCCGCCCCGCAGCTGCTCACATCAACACCACACAGAGTTTTAACCGGATAATGATGTCGAAAATACATTCAGAGACACACTTTAGTCAGATTTGAACGGTACAACAGAAGCGGGAGCACAGCGGGGCCGCCAGCTATGAGCTAGCCGTTAGCTGTTAGCCGCTAAGCTGCTAAGCTGCCGTAAAGCGTGTGGAGGTGTTGTGGAGAGGGAGGCCATGTAAACAGTGCGGCTGTAAATGAAGATGCCTTCAGTAAACACCTCAGCTGCAGGTTAGCGGGCCCGTGTGGCTGTGAGCTGCCGGCAGGGGGCGCTGCACCGCCGCCTCACAGCCACAAGCAACGGAGGAATATAACAGTACTCATTTCAGTGCAGGGCCTGTTGTTGTTGTTGTTGTTGTTGTTGTTGTGTGTTTGTTCCCTCTGTATAATCCCAGTATAGCTGAACACCCTGTGCTGGTCTGAGCTGGTGTCACAGTGGAACAGGGTCCTGCAGGGTTCTGCCGGGTCCTGCTGGGTCCTGCAGGGTTCTACAGGGTTCTGCTGAGAACCCGAGGCCCGTCCTCTGACTGTGTGTTTCTCTCCTCCGGCTGCAGGCTTTGAGAAGCCGTCGGCCATCCAGCAGAGAGCCATCAAGCAGATCATCAAAGGCCGAGACGTCATCGCCCAGTAAGACCCGCCCCGCCCACAGCACTGCAGCTGGAACTGGGTCCTCCAGGGGCCCCGTGGGTCCTCCAGGGGCCCCCGAGGGTTCTCCAGGGGGCCCCGTGGGTCCTCCAGGGGCCCCCGAGGGTTCTCCAGGGGCCCCCGAGGGTTCTCCAGGGGCCCCCGAGGGTTCTCCAGGGGCCCCAGGGGGTTCTCTTTATTAATTTTGATCCTAGAGTAGTGAAACTTCAGATTTCAGATTTTGTTGTTGCTCTCTGTCTAAAACGTGACCTCCTGTTTAAAACGTGATGGCTTTATTTTCAGCTTCAGCAGGGCAGCAACTGGAACGGGTTCTTAATCCAGACAGTCTTTCTAGTTATTTTAGTTTTAGGGGTGGAGATAAATATTTTAAACATACTAGATCTGACCGTGTGACATGTCCTGGTTCTGAGAGAGGGGTCCCAATAAGGCACAGCCTGAAAAAAATCAAAAGTTTGGTCCTCAGCAGCTCCAAAAGCTTATATTTTAGACAGAAAGCAGCAACAGAATCTGATTTAGCACCTTTCATTTAGTAAATACACGAAGTTTCATCACTCTAGGATGAAAATTAATAAAGTTTCAGCACATTGAAGTTGTGCCAAAAAGCAAGTCGTCACCTGACCAAACTCACATGACTACCTCACTTTAAAAATTAATCAAAAATTCACTTTTGGTCAAAAATAGCTGAAATTAGAAATGTTTTTGTTTCAGATATAGCTTCATCAGATGTGAGATTTTTTTTTTTTTTTTAAAGAAATTCCTGAGGTCATGGTGACAGATGTATGAAAACTGCTGATCTGACCTGTAAATACAGTGTATTAATCATTAATCATGACAGTTGCACTTTTGTCATATTCAACT
>NC_043980.1:726098-766098 GCF_902150065.1 Myripristis murdjan | reverse complement strand
CGTTACCTGCCCCCGGCCACACAGGTGTGTCTGATCAGCGCCACGCTGCCACACGAGATCCTGGAGATGACCAACAAGTTCATGACCGACCCCATCCGCATCCTGGTCAAACGGTCAGCTCACACACACACACACACACACACACACACACACACACAGGACCCCATCCGCATCCTGGTCAAACGGTCAGCTCACACACACACACACACACACACACACACACACACACAGGACCGACCCCATCCGCATCCTGGTCAAACGGTCAGCTCACACACACACACACACACACAGGACCGACCCCATCCGCATCCTGGTCAAACGGTCAGCTCACACACACACACACACACACACACACACACCGCCATGCATCAGGGCTGCTGAAACCTATGAGAAAAAAAAAATGATAGCATCTTGTTGTCATAGCAACAGTGAAACATGTAGTAGTTTATTATTATGAAGGGACAGCAGGCAGGGATTAGAGTTCTCCGTCTCTAGACGGGTTTCTGTCAGTTGGAAAAAGAGGGGGAACAAAAAGAAAGACAAAAAGTTGCATGTACATTTTGTGGTGGTTCAGTTTTGACTATCCAGTGAAATCATGTGAGGCATTAAAGTGACGCTGCTGTAAACCAGTAAAGCCAGAGCCTTGGTGTTAGCCAATCAGAAACAGGGAGGGATCTGTTGTAACTTGTCAGCCTGGAGGGAGGAGCTGCATGAGTGGAGTTAACAGATGTAACGTGGATTTTTCACCAATTAAAAATGGGTAGCTGATGGATGACGTCATCTGAGAGCAGCTTCTTTGGTAAGTTGGTGTCTCAAATCACGCACTTCCGTTAGTGCACTGTCTGTAAGTACACTTAGCTGACAGTACACTGACCGGCACAGAGCGCGAATTTCCACAGTGAAGGGTGTCTCAATTGGCGCACTTCCCGTTGTGCCCTTACCGGAAATGACGGTCGCCACAGTCGGCATCAGGCGAGCCGACCACCTGTCAGATCCGGCAGACCCGACCGGGTGGGCGTGGTACCAGCCGGAGCGGCGGCCGGCCCGCCTGATGTCGACCGGAGCCGCGGCCGGCTTTTGTTTTCGGTGGTAAAGTTCTCCAGAAGTAGACGTGTACACATCCTATCTTCAAAATAAAAGCATCACCACTGCTTCTAAGGTACTAGAGTTTTATTTTTGTAAACAACCGGAAGTGGCTGCACTTTGCACAATCGCTAGCTTGAGAGTTATCCGAAAACGTCGAAGCAATTTTCAAAACAGACGTTATTTGGACAAACTGACCACATATTTGGAATCTACATGTTTACTTTCTCGCCTGAAAAAAAAATAAAACCTAATAAAGTGACATATTAACAGTCGGAAAACGAAAAGTCATCTCAGCTTTTTTAGCTAGCTCCTTGCGGTCAGCGGTGCCGTGAGGGTGAGAAGTGTCCATCGCTCCACACTCTGTTTTGAGTGGACACCCGGGTATTTGCAGTGCACTGCATTTTGTTAGTATTTTCAGTGTGAACACACTTATGCACTCAAAATACTAAGAGGAAGTGCAGACGTGCGATTTGAGACACAACGAGTGTCTGTTCCCTGTTGAGGTTCAGGTTTACTTTATACTTTATTTGAATAGGGACAGCAGATTAATGGTCATGTGATGAAAGCTGAATGTTAATCTCCGTGTTTTACAGCTGCTGTCACCAACTTTGTGATCGGTCATTTATCTTTAACATGAAGAAGATTCCAGTAAATGTCCACATGCCAACATGGACGTGTTGATAGTGAAGGAAGACTCGACGATTCAAAAATAGATCAAACTGTGAAAAACAAATGCAGATGAGATGATGACAGATGAGATGGTTAATTATTCGTGTGACTACATTCCAAACTGAGTCGAGCCCTGAAGAAAGTATCAGTTTTGTTGAATAGATCAAAACATTTAAATTAAAAGTAAACTTACGATAATTAAACTGCTCAGCATCACCTTCCTCCTGTACACTGCTGTGGGTGTTGACTATTTAAAGAGTGTAGGTTAAAGTTTAAACTTAAATGCTGTGTTAGAGAACAGAAGGGCTAATACAGCATTTAACTTTTTTACTTGAAACCTTTGGGAAGCGATGACACGGCAGAAAGGGGCCGCTCTTACAGCGTGGAGCAGTGCATCGTGGGGAATATGAACTGGCCTGGAAAAAAAACTGCAGCAGGTCTGACAACAAACCAAAAACCATAAAAACACACACACAGACACACACGTGATGGGGGTGATGTGTTGGCGCGGGCTGATGATGTCATGCTCGTGCGCCCGCAGTGACGAGCTGACCCTGGAGGGCATCAAGCAGTTCTTCGTGGCGGTGGAGAGAGAGGAGTGGAAGTTCGACACGCTGTGCGACCTGTACGACACGCTGACCATCACACAGGCCGTCATCTTCTGCAACACCAAGAGGAAGGTGGGACCGCACACACACACACGCACACACACACACACACACACACACACACACACACACACACACACACACACACACGTCTCCAGGCTGCAGATTGGTTCAGACCCACTTGAAATGATTTAGTAGATCAAGACACACAAACAACCTGTGTGTGTGTGTGTGTGTGTGTGTGTGTGTGTGTGTGTGTGTGCGTGTGCGTGTGTGTGTGTGTGTGTGTGTGTGTGTGTGCGTGTGTGTGTGTGTGCAGGTGGACTGGCTCACAGAGAAGATGCGTGAGGCGAACTTCACGGTGTCGTCGATGCACGGCGACATGCCGCAGAAGGAGAGAGAGTCCATCATGAAGGAGTTCAGGTCCGGGGCCAGGTGAGTCACATGACCGCCCCTCTGCCTGCTGATTGGCTGTTGATTGACAGCTGACATGCTGACGTTACTGATCGTGTTCTTATCAAGAAGCTGAATCATAACGTCCTGTTCACTCTGAGCTGTGAATACACAGGACCCAGTGTCTTACTGTGTGTGTGTGTGTGTGTGTGTGTGTGTGTGTGTGTGTGTGTGTGTGTGTGTGTGCAGCCGTGTGCTGATCTCCACAGACGTGTGGGCCAGAGGTCTGGACGTCCCTCAGGTCTCCCTCATCATCAACTACGACCTGCCCAACAACAGAGAGCTGTACATCCACAGGTACACACGCTCACACACACACACACACTCCCATCTGTCCTGCTGTGTGTTCAGGTGTTCAGGTGTGTTCAGGTCGGCTGCAGGTAAACTGAGCCCCACCTGAACAGCAGGAAGCATTTTCCTCCTTCACATGAATGATGTTGTATCAGTTTAGCAAAATAACACTGAGGGCCTCTGGACTTCTCTGAGGGGCCTCTAAAGGTCTCTGAGGGGCCCCTGGAGGTCTCTGAGGGGCCCCTGGAGGTCTCTGAGGGGCCCCTGGAGGTCTCTGAGGGGCCCCTGGGGGTCTCTGAGGGGCCCCTAAAGGTGTCTGAGGGGCCCCTGGAGGTCTCTGAGGGGCCCCTGGGGGTCTCTGAGGGGCCCCTGGAGGTCTCTGAGGGGCCCCTGGGGGTCTCTGAGGGGCCCCTAAAGGTGTCTGAGGGGCCCCTGGAGGTGTCTGAGGGGCCCCTGGAGGTCTCTGAGGGCCCCTGGATGTCTGTGAGGGGCCCCTGGACTTCTCTGAGGGCCCCTGGAGGCGTCTGTGGGCCCCTGGTGGTCTCTGAGGGGCCCCTGGGGGTCTCTGAGGGGTGTCTCTGAGGGGCCCCTGGATGTCTCTGAGGGGCCCCTGGATGTCTGTGAGGGGCCCCTGGAGGTCTCTGAGGGGCCCCTGGGGTTTGCCCACATAGATGATGGATGTTTCTGAAAATGCAGTTTCATGTCTTTGTTCTTGAGGTGATTTTGGCTGGAACTTTCTGGAAAAGTCCTGAAAGTCTCTGACTGCCGCTCCTCTCTGCCCTCCTGTTCAGCCAGGATTAGGATTAGGATTAGGTTTAGGATTAGGATTAGGGTAACTCGGGCCCTCTCTTGGTGTCCTCACGGCTCCCCCTTGAGGTGGTCTTTCTGGGTCCCTGAGCCGTTTAGTTTTGGTTGGTGAACCGAAACAGAATCGGCTCCTTTTTGCTTTTCCAGTTTGAACGTGTTAATCCTGACTCCTCCCCCTTCCTGTCCCAGGATTGGTCGGTCTGGTCGTTACGGGCGTAAGGGCGTGGCCATCAACTTTGTGAAGAACGATGACATCAGGATCCTGCGAGACATCGAGCAGTACTACTCCACCCAGATCGACGAGATGCCCATGAACGGTAGGAAGCTCGGCATCCCGGCGGCGTCCCGGCGGCGTCCCGGCGGCGTCCTGTGGGCGTCCCGTGGGCGTCCCGGCGGCATCCTGTGGGCGTCCTGTGGGCGTCCCGTGGGCGTCCCGGCGGCGTCCCGTGGGCGTCCCGTGGGCGTCCTGTGGGCGTCCCGTGGGCGTCCTGTGGGCGTCCCGGCGGCGTCCCGGCGGCGTCCTGTGGGCGTCCCGGCGGCGTCCCGGCGGCGTCCTGTGGGCGTCCCGTGGGCGTCCCGGCTGCTCGCTGCTGTGCGCCGCCTCGCTCTAACTCCTGTTCTCTTCTCTCTGCAGTGGCTGATCTGATCTGAGGCGGGACGGGACGGGACGGGACGGGACGGGGCGGAGCTGCTGCCTCGGCCTCCTTTTCCTTTTATTTCCTGTTAATTACTGAACTTCTGTTTCATTTGTGGTTTTTTATTCTTCTTTTTTTTTATAGTTTTAGGCCTGAATCTGTCCCAGTTTGTGGTGACTGTTGCTTCTGCTTTTTTGTAAATAAAAAATGTTTTGGTTCCTCACCTCCGTCTCTTTCTTTTTTTCATCTGTTACGTCACTGCCACTCAGCAGCTTCTCTGTGTACTTTTACTTTTTAAAGTATTTTTTTTTAAAGTCAGTACTTTGACTTTTCCTTCAGTTTTGTCTTCACTGCCGTTTGAATCAGATCCATCACAGAGAACAGACTGTGGAGCCTTTCACATTAAAAGCCCAGTTAGCAAAGATGAGAAGAGGAACCTGCTTCTACTGTTTGTCATTTTCCAAATTTCACAATAAAAGCTGTACCATGGAAAACTGCAGCGAGGACCATTTAGACTCAACTGGCAAAAAAAAAAAAAAAAATGAATAAGTGTGGACGATGAGAACCACATAGACTCCACCATAACGTTACGTGTCAGTTGAGTGTAATGTCCCTTTAAAAGCATGCAGTGTGCAGCGTGTTCTCTGGAAAAGATCCCAGCTAACACAGTTACTGTTTGGAAAAAGGAGCTCAGTCACTTTTACTGCCAGGACATTTGACATGAGACACTTTGGACTTTTACTGCAGGACATTTTTACTGCACTACTTCTACTTCTACTGCAGTCACATACCAGCAGAGGAACAGTACTTCTACTTCTACTGCAGTCACATACCAGCAGAGGAACAGTACTTCTACTTCTACTGCAGTCACATACCAGCAGAGGAACAGTACTTCTACTTCTACTGCAGTCACATACCAGCAGAGGAACAGTACTTCTACTTCTACTGCAGTCACATACCAGCAGAGGAACAGTACTTCTACTTCTACTGCAGTCACATACCAGCAGAGGAACAGTACTTCTACTTCTACTGCAGTCACATACCAGCAGAGGAGCAGTACTTCTACTTCTACTGCAGTCACCTTGCCCTGCAGACTCTTATTGTGACAGGCTCTTAGCCAGTATGACTTCCCTTTGTAACCCTAACCCTGCGTATGTCTGGGGCTTTTATTGTGTAAACATGTAGTGGAATGAGAGACACGTTAATATACAAGGACAGAGGAGGCAGAGGTGGTCGAGCGAGCTAGACAGTGAATTGAGAGAGAGAGCAGAGTCAGCAAAACAGCTCTGGTTTTGAGTCACAGCAGACACACACACACACACACACACACACACACACTGGGGTGTAAACTGTATCCTCCAGCGACACCTGGCGGAGGTGTTACTACTGATAATGGTCATCTTTATTTGTGGGGCGCATCAAAAATAAGATTAAAAAAAAAATGAAATCAAGTCATAAAGTCATCAAGTTTTAAGAAACTATCTGGAGTTTAAAGACATGAAAAGACACTGATGGTCCAAAGACGATAAAAACACGTAAAATCAGCTCTTCGTTATTCAGGGTTTATTTGCGTCGAGGGGCTGCAGGAGCTTCTCCAACCTGCCGCTGCACCTCCTGACCACCGGCGGCGGCAGAGAGCCTACACCCGGAAGTAGCAGCACCGCAGAAGAAGATTATGAAACCATGGTGGAGGTGACGGCAGCCTGGGGAGAGATGTCACACCGTCCGGAGGTGTGTGTGTTCGGTGTGTGAAGCTGCGGAGCTCCGACATGCTGCGGCTGCTCCAGCGGGCCGTGCCGCGGCCTGCCTGCCGCCTGCGGGCTCCCTCTGCCCGGGCACTCAGCGGCGGAGCCCCGGGCTCCTCCTCCGCCAGGGTCCGCAGGACTTTCCTGGACTTCTTCGAGCAGAGACACGGACACCGGGTCGTGCCGTCCAGCCCGGTGCGGCCCCGGGGGGACCCGAGCCTGCTGTTTGTCAACGCCGGCATGAACCAGGTGAGACACTCGGTGTGAGGACTCGGTTTACCTGCGGGGCGGACACACCTGCGGGAGGCGGGACGCAGGACGCAGGGCGCAGGACTTCCTGTTGGGCTCCGAGCGGCTCCGCTGCTGAGGGGTAACCGGATAAAACTGAGCATCAGGTCGCCCTCAAAGTGTCCTGTTGTGGTCAGTGATAGAAATGAACTGTCCACAGACTGAAACTCAATAATTAGACAGAATAATAACACTTTTATTATATGACAGTGACATAAAAATGACGCACGGGCCGCATGTGGCCCCCGGGCCGCGGGTTGAGCAGCCCTGGTGTAGTCTATAGCGTGCGACTATTCCAGCGTGTGTATTCTACATTGTACATTGGTTAATATCGGTGACCCCCCCTCTCTTGACAAATGAGGACTTGACCCCCCAGAGGCGGAGTCGGATTTGCGCCCCTGGCCAATCACAGCTCAGCAAAGGTGCTCCGTCTTTGGCGCTTTCTAATTTCTTTTTTTTTATTATTATAATTATTATCATTATTCCGTGGAGCCTGGATTGATGTCATATTTCTGAAAAATTCATTTCTTTCAGAAACTTTTCAGAAAGACAGTGAGCAACTGACCAAGAAATGACAGGAAAATCTGCATGGAATTAGTAAAAAGTTGCAAGATAATGACCTGGAAATGGAAAGATGATAATTATTAGAAAGTTATAAAACAGCAACAACAACAAAAACTAGGGAGATAATGACCGTGAAAATCTCTTTATAATTATTGGAGTTCTGTCTTCTGAATGATCTGACAGAGAGCTGCAGGTTTCCAGGTCACTTCCCTGTGACCTTTGACCTCTCTGCTCAGACTCGGTGCTGTGTGGTCGGTTGGGTTTAAACGCTGCTGCACTTCCTGTCGCAGTTCAAGCCCCTCCTCCTGGGCACGGCGGACCCCCGCAGTGAGATGGCGTCGTACCGCCGCGTCGCCAACAGTCAGAAGTGCGTGCGAGCCGGCGGCAAACACAACGACCTGGAGGACGTGGGCCGGGACGTCTACCACCACACCTTCTTCGAGATGCTGGGCAGCTGGTCCTTTGGAGACTACTTCAAGGTCAGCCCACACACACACACACACACACACACACACACCTGATCCAACACACACACACACACACACACACACACACACACACACACACACCCCTGATCCAACACACACACACACACACACACACACACACACCTGATCCAACACACACACTCACACACACACACCTGATCCCAGCTGGCCTGACTTCTTTCAAAACTCTGGAGAAAAACAACGAGCAGCTTAACAAGAAAATGACCTGAAAATTAGATTTTAAAAAAAAAAAAAAAAAGTGAGAAAATGATCAGAACTTTGCACACAAAAAAGAGATTATTATTATTATTATCAGAAAATTATTAAAAAAAAAAAAAAAAAACACTTTGGGAAAATATCCAGAAAACAAGATTCATAATTGTTATAATTATACATTTAAAATATTAAAAAAATATTTGATTTTGACTAATTTCAGCTGCTTGCTGCCTTCCTCCGTGTTTCTGAAAGACATCAAATGAATCGGCTCAGGTTTCAAAGGGTTAACTGTGTTTGTGTGTGTGTGTGTGTGTGTGTGTGTGTGTGTGTCTGCTCAGGAGGAGGCGTGTTCGATGGCGTGGACTCTGCTCACAGAGCATTATGGGATACCTCCTGACAGGCTGTATGTGTCGTACTTTGGCGGGGAGGCGGCGGCGGCTCTGCCGGCGGACGAGGAGACGAGGCAGATCTGGCTCAGCCTCGGGTGAGTCGGGGCGGGGCGAGGCGGGGCGGGGCGAGGCGGGGCGAGGCGGGGCGGGGCGAGGCGAGTGGAGGGTGGAGAGTGGGTGAGGTGGTGCTGTGTTGCTTCGGAACACAAGAACAGAACGCGAAAGGAAAAAGTGACAGGAGCTCAGTTTTCCCAGGCTCTGTGAACGCATCGGGCCTCAGTGTGTGTGTGTGTGTGTGTGTGTGTGTGTGTGTGTGTGTGTGTGTGTCAGGGTTCCTGCAGAGCGCCTGCTGCCGTTCGGCCTGAAGGAAAACTTCTGGGAGATGGGCGACTCGGGCCCCTGCGGCCCCTGCACCGAGATCCACTACGACCACCAGGGGGCGCGGGACGCCGCCGCGCTCGTCAACGCAGACTGTCCCGACGTGGTGGAGATCTGGAACCTGGTGTTCATGCAGTACAACAGGTTCACACACACACACACACACACACACACACACACGACCCACTCATATCAACCCTTTCAAATTTGAAGTAGTTCACCTTTAGTACTCTGTGTGTGTGTGTGTGTGTGTGTGTGTGTGTGTGTGTGTGTGTGTGTGTCCTGCAGGGAGGCGGACCGCAGCTTGCGCCCCCTGCCCCAGCACAGTGTGGACACCGGGATGGGCCTGGAGCGGCTGGTGAGCGTCCTGCAGGGGAAACGCTCCAACTACGACACAGATCTGTTCAGCCCGCTGATGGACGCCATCCAGCAGGTACACACGCCCCAAACATCCCGAAACACTCTGAAACACCCCGTAACACCCCCAAACACCCGGTAACACCCGGTAACACCCCGTAACACCCCGTAACACCCTGTAAACAACCCATAACACCCGGTAACATCCTGTAACACCCTGTAACACCCCGTAAACACCGTCTAACACCCTGTAAACAACCCGTAACACCTGGTAACACCCTGTAACACCCCGTAAAAACACCGTCTAACACCCTGTAACACCCTGTAAACACCCTGTAACACCCTGAAACACCCCGTAAACACCACCTAACACCCTGTAACACCCCGTAACACCCTGTAAACACCATCTAACACCCCATAAACACCGTCTAACACCCTGTAAATACCCCGTAAACACCGTCTAACACCCTGTAAACAACCCGTAACACCCTGTAAACACCCCGTAAACACCGTCTAACTCTCTGTAACACACTGTAAACACCCTGTAAATACCCCGTAACACCTTGTAACACCCTGTAAATACCCCGTAAACACCGTCTAACACCCTGTAAACAACCCGTAACACCCCGTAAACACCGTCTAACACCCTGTAAACAACCCGTAACACCCTGTAAACACCCCGTAAACACCGTCTAACTCTCTGTAACACACTGTAAACACCCTGTAAATACCCCGTAACACCTTGTAACACCCTGTAAATACCCCGTAAACACCGTCTAACACCCTGTAAACAACCCGTAACACCCCGTAAACACCGTCTAACTCTCTGTAACACCCTGTAAACACCCTGTAAATACCCCGTAACACCTTGTAACACCCTGTAACACCCTGTAAACACCCCGTAAACACCCTGTAAACACCCCGTAAATACCCTGTTAACACCCCGTAACACCCTGATAACACCCTGATAACACCCTGAAACACCCCGTAAACACCGTCTAATACCCTGTAACCCCCTGTAAACACCCCGTAAATACACCGTAAACACCCCATAACACCCTGATAACACCCCGTAAACACCCCGTAACACCCTGTAAACACCCCGTAAACACCCTGTAACACCCCGTAACACCCTGTAAACACCCTGTAACACCCTGATAACATCCTGTAACACCCTATATCACCCTATAACACCCTGAAACGTCCTGAAACAATAAAATGCCTCCACCATGCCCCCGGTCACAGGACTCTGACTCTTTGGCTGGAGAAAGCTGATTGGAGCTTTGCTAACATGTGACTTCCTGTCTCGTCCCCCAGAGGGCCGGGGTGGGGGGGTACCGGGGCAGGACGGGCGCGGCGGACCAGGGGAAGGTGGACATGGCGTACCGCGTGGTGGCTGACCACGTCAGGACGCTGGCGGTCTGCATTGCTGACGGCGTTAACCCCGGCATGTCCGGAGCAGAGTGAGTCAGAGACACTGAGGAGGACGAGGAGGACAGCTATTTATCTTTTAATTTTCAGGATTTTTTGTTGCTTAATTTCAGTTCATTTCCTTGAAGTTTTGTGATTCTAAAAAGTCCTGCTCTCACTCTCACTGCTGCCCTGTTCTCTCTCTGTGTGTGTGTGTGTGTGTGTGTGTGTGTGCAGGCTGGTGTTGCGGAGGATTCTGCGCCGTGCGGTGCGTTTCAGTGTCGAGGTGCTGCAGGCTCCACCGGGAGCGCTAGCCAGCCTGGTTCCCACCGTCGTTCACATCCTGGTAACACATCCATCACCACTGTGGCCCCGCCCACCAGCCCTGTCATCACTCTGACCCCACCCACCACTTCCCCTCATCACTCTGGCCCCGCCCACCACCTCCCCTGTCATCACTCTGGCCCCGCCCACCACCCGCTGTCATCACTCTGACCCCGCCCACCACCTCCCCTCATCACTCTGGCCCCGCCCACCACCCCCCTTGTCATCACTCTGGCCCCGCCCACCTTCCCCTGTCATCACTCTGGCCCCGCCCACCACCTCTCCTTTCATCACTCTGGCCCCACCCACCACCTTCCCTCATCACTCTGGCCCCGCCCACCTTCCCCTGTCATCACTCTGGCCCCACCCACCACCTCCCCTCATCACTCTGGCCCCGCCCACCACCTCCCCTCATC
This sequence comes from Myripristis murdjan, assembly GCF_902150065.1. Classification (NCBI taxonomy): domain Eukaryota; kingdom Metazoa; phylum Chordata; class Actinopteri; order Holocentriformes; family Holocentridae; genus Myripristis; species Myripristis murdjan. Next base: position 754,974 of record NC_043980.1, on the reverse strand, counting down.
ACTCCACAGCAGATATTAGTGTTATTATAAGTGATGTTTTGTTCATTTCTTTAGCATCAGTAAGATACACTAAGATACAGTGACTGGGTCTGATTGATTGATCAGCTGATCGGTTGATTGATCAGTTGATCGGTTGATTGGTTGTGTGTGCAGGGCGATGCGTATCCGGAGCTGCACAGAGAGGCAGAGCGGGTGAGTCGCACAGCGTTTACACTTTCAGTTTTACTGAACATCAGCGTCAGCTCCTGAAACACCTCTCGTCCAATCAGATCGCAGCAGCGGAGCTAACCGCTGTCTGATTAGAAATGGCACACGGCTGAGCCGCTGTTGCCGGGCGGGTTTCAGTGTGCGCTCTCTGGGTTCTCCCGCAGGTCATGGAGATCATCGACGAGAACGAGGCTCAGTTCCTGTCGTGCCTGCAGCAGGGCAGCCGCCTCATGGACCGCACGCTGCACAGGATGGACCGGCAGCAGGCCTTCCCAGGTCAGGACCCCCGGCACCTCTGCACCCCACCCCGGGACCGCCGGCCCGGTGACACCCAGCAGACAGACTGGTAGCTCAGACTGGTTAGTCTGAGCAACCAGTCTGAGCAGCCAGTCTGGTCTAATGAACATCATGAACTGATGAAGCCTCTTGGATAAGAGGCGAACCGTCTTCTAGACACATAACTAAGTCCAGCTGACCTGGTTCAGTTTCCCTGAGACCACAGCTAACAACATGCTAGCTAATGTTTTCCCACAGCTAACAACATGCTAGCTAATGTTTTCCCACAGCTAACAACATGCTAGCTAATGTTTTCCTGTAGCTAACAACATGCTAGCTAATGTTTTCCCACAGCTAACAACATGCAAGTGATGCAATGCATTTTGGGAGGTTGAGTATAACCAGTAAGCCCCTGCTGCATACACAAAAAAAACTTTGCCATCTAATATTCATGCAGCCGTGTACACAACATCCACGCACTGCACAGGTGAAAGACACAATGTACTCCACCTGACAACCTGACCACCTAACGACCGAACCACCTGACCACCTGACGACCCGACCACCTGACCACCCAACGACCCGACCACCTAACGACCCAACCACCTGACCACCTGACTATCCGACCACCTGATGACCTGACAACCTGACCACCTGACGACCCGACCACCTGACCACCCAACGACCCGACCACCCGACGAACCAACGACCTGACCACCTGACCACCTGACTATCCGACCACCTGATGACCTGACAACCTGACCACCTAACGACCCGACGACCCGACCACCCGACCCCCTAACGACCCGACCAACTGACCACCAGACGACCCAACCACCTGACCACCTGACTATCCGACCACCTGATGAACTGACAACCCGACCACCTGACAACCTAACGACCCGACCACCTGACCCCTTAATTACCCAACGACCCGACCACTCGATGAACCAACGACCTGACCACCTGACGACCCGACCACCCGACCACCTGACGACGCGACCACCTGACCACCTGACTATCCGACCACCTGATGACCTGACATCCCGACCACCTGACAACCTAACGACCTGACCACCTGACCCCTTAATTACCCGACGGCCCAACCACCTGACCACCTAACGACCCGACCACTCGATGAACCAACGACCTGACCACCTGACGACCCAACCACCGACCACCTGACGACCCGACCACCTGACTATCCGACCACCTGATGAACTGACAACCCGACCACCTGACAACCTAACGACCCGACCACCTGACAACCTAACGACCCGACCACCTGACCCCTTAATTACCCGACGACCCAACCACCTGACCACCTAACGACCCGACCACTCCATGAACCAACGACCTGACCACCTGACGACCCAACCACCCGACCACCTGACCACCTGACTATCCGACCACCTGATGACCTGACATCCCGACCACCTGACCCCCTAAAGACCCGACCACCTGACCACCTGACGACCCAACCACCTGACCACCCAACGACCCGACCACCCGACGAACCAACGACCTGACCACCTGACCACCCGACCACCTGACCACCTGACTATCCAACCACCTGATGACCTGACAACCTGACCACCTAACGACCCGACCATCTGACTATCCGACCACCTGATGACCTGACATCCCGACCACCTGATGACCTGACATCCCGACCACCTGACAACCTAACGACCCGACCACCTGACCCCTTAATTACCCGACGACCCAACCACCTGACCACCTAACGACCCGACCACTCGATGAACCAACGACCTGACCACCTGACGACCCAACCACCCGACCACCTGACGACCCGACCACCTGACCACCTGACTATCCGACCACCTGATGAACTGACAACCCGACCACCTGACAACCTAACGACCCGACCACCTGACCCCTTGATTACCCGACGACCCAACCACCTGACCACCTAACGACCCGACCACTCGATGAACCAACGATCTGACCACCTGACGACCCAACCACCCGACCACATGACGACCCGACCACCTGACCACCTTACTATCCGACCACCTGATGACCTGACAACCTGACCACCTGACGACCCGACCACCTGACCACCCAACGACCCGACCACCTGACCCCCTAAAGACCCGACCACCTGACCACCTGACTATCCGACCACCTGACGACCCAACCACCTGACCACCTGCTTGCTGTGAACAGCACTGCGCATCTCCAACACAGCCGTCGTCTGTCTCTCTTCCTGCCCTCCTGCCTCTCTTTGGTTGGGTGCTCGATGCCACTCGATGCCCCTAGGCTGGTTACGGTTATGGTTATGGTAAGTCGAAACATCACAACATGACAGAGAGACTGATGTGTGTGTGTGTGTGTGCGTGCGTGTGTGTGTGTGTGTGTGTGTGTGCAGCGGCGGTTGCCTGGTCCCTGCACAGGAACCTGGGCTTCCCTCTGGACCTGCTGGAGCTCATGCTGGAGGACAGAGGGGTCGGACTGGACCGGGACGGACTCGAACGCCTCATCAGTGAAGACAACCAGAAGGTGAGATACACACACACACACACACACACACAGGCTGTGGTGTGTGATGGGAGCAGAGGTGTGTGTTGCTGAGGTTCATGGCTCCTTCAGTCCAGCTGACAGCCAGATCAGACCATGAGACCATGAGACCAGTGTCAGGGTCAGGGTCTGGGTCAGCGTTGTTGTTGTTGTTGTTGTTGTTTGACCAGTTTGATGTGATTTTATTGTTTTTATGTTGGAGGTTTTATTGGGTTTCAATACAGTGATGAGAAAATGATCCAATTTCTGATAACAATAAAACACAACCTGAGTCCTTGTAATGTCTCTGTCTCTCTGCCTGTCTGTCTCTCTCTCTCTCTCTCTCACTCTCTCTCTCTCTCTCTGTCTCTCTGCCTGTCTTCCTGCCTGTCTGTCTCTCAGCGGGGTTCTGAGCCGTCCTCGTCGTCTCAGTCTCAGGTGTCTCTGGACGTCCTCAGCCTGGCCGAGCTGCAGCGGCGTGGCGTCCCTCACACCGACGACCGGCACAAATACGCCTACAGCCTGCAGGACGGCCGCTACGGTGACTTCCTGTCCCAGTCTGATCCATTAAAGAACCAGGCCACAACACAAGGCAGGGGAAACAGGTTCACTAAACGTGTGTGTGTGTGTGTGTGTGTGTGTGTGTGTCAGTGTTCCCAGCATGCCGTGCGACGGTCCTGGCCCTGTACAGCGGGCAGGCTCTGGTGTCGGAGGTCAGTGAGGGTCAGCGCTGCGGCGTGCTGCTGGACCGGACCTGTTTCTACGCCGAGCAGGGCGGACAGTCACATGACCAGGGCTTCTTCACCCGGGACGACCTGCAGGTGAGGGCCAGGCTCACCAGTTTGTTGACTGATGGATTTACTGACTGGTTTTACACACCGCTGTGGAGGTGTGTGTGTGAAATGTGTTCCTGCAGCTCAGAAACCTTTCAAAATGTCTTCACCGAGCAGACCGAGGAAAGACCCAAGGCCAGAGACGATAAAGCTGCTCAGCTCACAGAGCAGCACCGAGTCACGTTACGAGTTAGGCTACGAGTCAGGCTACGAGTTAGGCTGGGGTTAAGCTACGAGTTAGGCTACGAGTTAGGCTACGAGTCACGTTACGAGTTAGGCTGCGAGTTAGGCTACGAGTTAGGCTACGTGTTAGTCTACGAGTTAGGCTACGTGTTAGTCTACGAGTTACGCTACGTGTTAGTCTACGAGTTAGGCTACGTGTTAGTCTACGAGTTAGGCTACGAGTTACGCTACGAGTTAGGCTATGTTACGTTGTGCTATGTTGTTTTGTGTTGCACGATGTTACGCGTTATGCTACATCACCTTATGCTACATTAAGCTACGCTACGTCACATTAAGTTACTTTATGCTACATTATGCTATGTTACGCTACATTATCCTATACTGTTATGTTACACTATGCTATCTTACGCTGCGTTACGTTACGTTATGCTGTATCACCTGACATGTCATCATGTTACGTTACTTTACATGTGGTTACGTTGTGTCTTATTACGTTACAGTACACTAGGTTACGTTACATAACACAACACGACTCCACAACACGTTACATAACATAATGTGACATCACAGTAGGTCATGTCATGTTCTGCTCTGGAATGTAACATTATATATTATATAACGTTACGTTATGTTGCGTTACATCATTTAGCAGCTTAACTTACATTTTTATTGAATTGTTTATTTAGGTTTACGTGCTGGTGTGTAGATGACGTAAATATAATCTGAAGGTTCATAACGCACGGACCCTTTAGACTCAGCCCTGTGTGTGTGTGTGTGTGTGTGTGTGTGCAGGACGTGGTGTTCCCGGTGGAGGCGGTGGTGCAGGCGGGGGGGTTCGTGGTTCATCAGGTCACGGCAGCAGAGCGCCTGCAGACCGGAGATCAGGTGACGCTGCACCTGGACCAGGTGAGCAGGACAGGAGGGGGGTGTGTCTCAGCTACAGGATGGGAGGGGGGTGTGTCTCAGCTGCAGGACGGGAGGGGGGGGGTGTCTCAGCTGCAGGACGGTGCCCAGGTGGAGCCCTGTCAGTGATGTCATCTGTCCATGTCCATGTCATTATTTGTGTGTGTAGTTATTTCTTTTGTCTGAATAAAAGCCCGACCCCCAGCACCTCCAGCTGGGACGGTCCCGGCTGATGGGGAATCACACGATGTCCCGTCTCATGTCCCGTCCAGTGTCTTGTCTGTGTTCCTTACCTGTTCAAAATGTAGTCAAATCTCCTGTGGTGCCCTTCGCCCCCAGGCCCAGCGTCTGGCCTGCATGGTGAAGCACACGGCCACGCACCTCCTAAACTTCGCCCTGCGGCGGGTCCTGGGCCCCGCCGTGCAGCAGAGGGGCTCGCACGTCGCCGCCGACCGCCTCCGCTTCGACTTCAGCGTCAAGGTACGCCACCGCCACCCAGTTAAAACCAACCAAACAAACATAAAGTACCACAGCTGAGCGGCAGGACGGGACGTCCCAGCTCAAACACCAGCATTTAACCCTTTGAGCCCCGAGCAAGCCGCCTCATTTCCCTCACAAACACACAGGGGAGTGAAAAAAGAGAATTAAGAGAATTATTTAAAAATTAAAGGAAAGGAGAAAATGTCACAAAAGCTTTATTTATACTTAGATATTTAAAGTTGTTACATTTTTACATTTTTTTCTCTTTTCACTGATATTTTTTTTTTTTTTTTGATGATTTCTCAGTTTTTTTTTTGTTGTTGCTGAGTCAGCTAACCAGTTAGAGAGCACACACTGCTGCCTTCGTGTGTGTGTGTGTATGTATGTATGTGTGTGTGTGTGTGTGTGTGTGTGTGTGTGTGTGTGTGTGTGTGTGTGTGTCTCAGGGCTTAGTGTGTGTGTGTCTCTGGACTCAGTGTGTGTGTGTGTGTGTTTCAGGGCAGTGTGGGCGGGGCTGAGCTGCAGCAGGTAGAGAGCTGCGTTCAGAGCATCATCTCAGCCAATCAGAGGGTTTACACCGAGGAGCTTCCTCTGGAGCGAGCGCGGGCCGTCCCGGGCCTGCGCACCGTCGACGAGGGTAAACAGAGGCAGGGATACGGTGGCGGTGCTACGGCAGAAAGTAGGTCGGCCATGTTGGAAGTCGGGGCTGGATCCCACGGCTTGTCTTGGTCAAAGAACTCTGAAAGTGAAACCAAAACAAATGTGTGCTGTTGTGCCTCCTTCACAACAGTTTCTGCGCTTTGTGGCGCCGTTCTGTCCGACGGCACATCGCCCGCTCACATCAAATTCTCAAATTCTGCGTACTGCACCTTTAAGTCAAATCAGAACTCCTGGCCTTTGAAAGTGAACTCTTCTAAAACGTGAGAAAATTAATTGGATTTCTTCCAAAAACACTTCACATTAAAGATGAAAGTACAAGAAAATTATCATAAAAGTACGAAAAATGTATCAAAATTTGAAAGAAAAAAAATGATAAAATTGCAACAAAATTATTGAACAATAAGAAATAAGAATAATTTGCCTTCCATGTAACTGCTTCATAATAATTGCAGTATTTCTATTTATTATTATATATTTAAAATTACTTTATTGCTAAATTACCATATTGCTAAATTACCGTGCTGATTGGCCAGTGTGTTACCCTGCTGACCCCCCCACCTGTCCTCAGGTGTATCCCGACCCGGTGCGGGTGGTGTCCGTGGCGGTGCCGGCGTCGCAGCTGCAGACGGACTCACAGACGTCAGTGGAACTCTGCTGCGGAACGTAAGAACCCAACCTGCACACCGTCCCTGCTGCCCTGCACCAGCCCATCAGACTAGAGCCAGTCCAGTTAATAAAGTTAATCAAATTCTTAGAGTTGTTAAAATTAATAAAGTTAATCAAGTAGTTAGAGTTCTTGAAGTTAATAAAGTTGTTAGAGATGTTAAAGTTAATAAAGTTAATGAAGTAGTTAGAGTCAATAAAGTAGAGTTAATAAAGTAGTTAAAGTTGTTAGGGTTAATAAAGTTAATAAAGTTAATAATGTTGTTAGAGATGTTAGAGTTAATAAAGTTAATAAAGTAGTTAGAGTTAATAAAGTTAACAAAGTAGAGTTAATAAAGTTATTAAAGTAGTTAGAGTTAAAGTTAATAAAGTAGTTAGTTAATAAAGTTAATGAAGTAGATAGAGTTCAAGTTAATAAAGTTAATAAAGTTGTTAGTTAATAAAGTTAATAAAGTAGTTAGAGTTGTTAAAGTTAATAAAGTTGTTGAAGTTAATAATATTAATAAAGTTAATGAAGTAGTTAGAGTTAAAGTTAATAAAGTAGTTAGAGTTGTTAGTTAATAAAGTTGTTAGAGTTGTTAAAGTTGTTAAAGCTAATAAAGTTAATAAAGTAGTTAGAGTTATTAGAGTTAATAAAGTAGTTAGAGTTGTTAAAGTTAATAAAGTAGTTAGAGTTAAAGTTAATAAAGTTGTTAGAGTTGTTAAAGGTAATAAAGTTGTTAGAGTTAATAAAGTTAATAAAGTTAATAGAGTTGTTAAAATTAATAAAGTTAATCAAGTAGTTAGAGTTCTTGAAGTTAATAAAGTAGTTAGAGTTGTTAAAGTTAATAAAGTAGTTAAAGTTGTTGAAGTTAATAATATTAATAAAGTTAACAAAGTAGTTAGAGTTGTTAAAATTAAAGTTAATAAAGTAGTTAGAGTTAAAGTTAATAAAGTTGTTAGAGTTGTTAAAGGTAATAAAGTTGTTAGAGTTAATAAAGTTAATAAAGTTAATAGAGTTGTTAAAGTTAATAAAGTTAATAAAGTAGTTAGAGTTGTTAAAGTTAATAAAGTTGAAGTAGTTAGAGTTGTTAGAGTTGTTAAAGTTAATAAAGTAGTTAGAGTTGTTAAAGTTAATAAAGTTAATAAAGTAGTTAGAGTTGTTAAAGTTAATAAAGTAGTTAGAGTTGTTAGAGTTAATAAAGTTAATAAAGTTGTTAGAGTTGTTAAAGTTAATAAAGTAGTTAGAGTTGTTAAAGTTAATAAAGTAGTTAGAGTTGTTAGAGTTGTTAAAGTTAATAAAGTAGTTAGAGTTGTTAAAGTTAATAAAGTTAATAAAGTAGTTAGAGTTGTTAAAGTTAATAAAGTAGTTAGAGTTGTTAGAGTTAATAAAGTTAATAAAGTAGTTAGAGTTGTTAGAGTTAATAAAGTTAATAAAGTAGTTAGAGTTGTTAAAGTTAATAAAGTAGTTAGAGTTGTTAGAGTTAATAAAGTTAATAAAGTTGTTAGAGTTGTTAAAGTTAATAAAGTTAATAAAGTAGTTAGAGTTGTTAAAGTTAATAAAGTAGTTAGAGTTGTTAGAGTTAATAAAGTTAATAAAGTAGTTAGAGTTGTTAAAGTTAATAAAGTAGTTAGAGTTGTTAGAGTTGTTAAAGTTAATAAAGTAGTTAGAGTTGTTAAAGTTAATAAAGTTAATAAAGTAGTTAGAGTTGTTAAAGTTAATAAAGTAGTTAGAGTTGTTAGAGTTAATAAAGTTAATAAAGTTGTTAGAGTTGTTAAAGTTAATAAAGTTAATAAAGTAGTTAGAGTTGTTAAAGTTAATAAAGTAGTTAGAGTTGTTAAAGTTAATAAAGTTAATAAAGTAGTTAGAGTTGTTAAAGTTAATAAAGTAGTTAGAGTTGTTAGAGTTAATAAAGTTAATAAAGTAGTTAGAGTTGTTAGAGTTAATAAAGTTAATAAAGTAGTTAGAGTTGTTAGAGTTAATAAAGTTAATAAAGTAGTTAGAGTTGTTAGAGTTAATAAAGTTAATAAAGTTGTTGGAGTTGTTAAAGGTAATAAAGATGACGGTTGTGGCGTCTCTGCCGGCAGACACCTGCTGCACACCGGAGCCATCCAGGACCTGGTGATCGTGTCCGAGAGACAGATGGTGAGGGGCGTCAGCCGCGTGGTGGCCGTGACGGGACCGCAGGCCGCACAGGTGAGACCCCCACCGCACAGGTGAGACCCCCACCGCAATACTGCAGCTGATCCAGACCAGGATCAATACTGCAGCTGATCCAGACCAGGATCAATACTGCAGCTGATCCAGACCAGGATCAGTGCTGCAGTGAGCGGTGTGGTGCTGCTGTGTCTGATGATGATGAAGCAGGGCTGACACTAGAACAGTGAACTGTTCCTTTAATCTGTGTCTGGGAAACACGTCTGACAAGCTGTGTGTGTGTGTGTGTGTATCTGTGTGTGTGCAGGCCCGGGAGACCGGCCAGGTGTTGGCACAGGAAGTGGACTCTCTGTCGGCACGGCTGTCAGGCTCCGCCCCCTCCTGCCTCGCCACCGCCCAGCGTCTCGCCAAGGAGGCCGGCGTCCTCACTGACGTATGTACCCATGATGCTTTGCGGCACAGAGGTCAGGGGGAGGCGGCTTGTGACCGGAAGAAAATGCTGCAGCAAATCAAAACCTTTTGTCGCGTGTTTTTGAAAGAAATGAAAACTGAGAAAACTGTATTTATAACACTTGCTAACTCTGTGTGTGTGTGTGTGTGTGTGTGTGTGTGTGTGTGTGTGTGTGTGTGTGTGTGTGTTCCCAGGCGGTGGACAGTGCGCTGATGCCTCAGTGGCAGAGGAGGGCGCTGCAGAGTCACCTGCGAGCTCTGCAGAGGAGCAGCAACACCAACATCAGGAAGCTGGAGAGCCGCCAGGTGACGTCCTCAACTCTCAGACACACAGCTGACTCAGCAAAACCCTCCCCGCTCAGGGACTACTTTCCTCGCTCAGGGACTACCCAGGGTTTCCGTTACCCGGTAATTACCGGACTTTGACTGGTAAAATCTGCCGAAGTCCGGTAATTTTTAACCCCTCCAGTCAAATTGTCCGGTGAAAATATTCCCTCTAAGCACAATTTGAATTTTATTAAAACAGTCAATTTCCACGTCATTTTATTAAAAAAAAAAATAATAATAATAATAGCATGCGTGATCCCTGTCTCCAGTGTACCAGCAGGGAGAGGTTTTTCTCTGCAGAACCGGATCAAAACAGCGCAGCAAAGTCGCCTGGGGCAGGTTCAACAAACTCCGAGTCTGACCCCGAACTCTGAGCTGATCGACTCTGAGAGAGGAAACTCTTCAGGACAAGAGACAGGAAGGTTTTCGGTTCCAGAACAGCTGATTTGAGTTAGTTTGATCAACTCGGAGTAGCTTCACCTGGAGTTAAGCGCGTGACCCACAGCTGGAAAAAGACAGCGTCAATGGAGCCCCGATTTGACGAGTCACCATGGCAACAGGGAAGCGTCGGGCTGCGTTTTCCACCGCAGTTGAATTGGAAATCTTAATGCATTCATACAGAGTTTGAACGTTTTTTTTTCCCAAAAAAAAAAAAAAAAAAAGTGCAACACCGCTGCAGCAGCAAAGCAGAGGGAGACGGCGTGGGAGAACACTGCTGCTCGTGTCAGTGCGTAAGTTTAAATGTAGTCCGTTCCAATCACAATAATATTACAGGGGAAAACTGCTTTAGGTGCAATCCCGCGGGGGAGAAGCGCACTTGGCGGCAGTTTAAGATGAAATATAAAAACATTGTTCAAACAGGTAAGACCTCAGCATAAACATCTATGCGCGGTCTCCCGACGAATATTTAATTCTCTGCGCAGGAACACTGCACCTTCATCCACGGCATCGCTGTTGAAAGTACATGCCATGTTCGTGAAAAAATGTCGCCACCTAACTACTAATGGACTTATAATGAAGGCCTACTGACTGTTTTTTTTTTTTTAATTATTATTATTATTATTATTATTATTTTAAATAACAGACGGCAGAACTAATATGCCACGCCAAAACTGGCCTGCTGACTGAATGAATGAGGAAGTTTAATGCCGTGTGTGGCTGAAAGAGGGCGGACGGACACAGAGAGAAACTCGAGGTTTCATGAGAAAAACCTGGTCCCGACCAGGTTAGTTTCATGGAGTCTGTTACTGCAGTAACTGACCGAGAGCTTAAGTTACCTCCCTCTGTGAAACAGGCTAGAGTTACCCCTCTGTCTCTGCTTTGAGTTACCTCCCTCTGTGTTTCCCTCATTTCAGGGTCAACAGACTCAGAGTTTTCACTAAACCTGCTTTGAGAAATTGACCCCTGATGTGTTTTTTTTGTTTGCAGATTGTAGTTGCTTGATGTTCATGTTAAAAGAGCGCAGGCTTGTGCAATATTTATTCATTTATTTTAGAAGTTACGCACTTGAGTCAATTGACGGCACTCATTTTATTTGATACAGCCCGCTTTTCAATAAAAAGATTACGCTATAAATTGACATGCCTTGATATCATTCTTATATAGCCTGCATATAATTTTAAGCTCAATAAATTCAGATAATATTTGACCGGAATTTCAAACATTTGTCTGGTAAATTGAAAACCTGCCGGTCACGTTGTCCGGTGCCAATTTTTTCTAGCGGAAACCCTGGGACTACCTTCCCCGCTCAGGGACTACTTTCCCCGCTCAGGGACTCCTACCCCGCTCAGGGACTACTTTCCCCGCTCAGGGACTACTTTCCCCGCTCAGGGACTCCTACCCCGCTCAGGGACTACTTTCCCCGCTCAGGGACTCCTACCCCGCTCAGGGACTACTTTCCCCGCTCAGGGACTACTTTCCCCGCTCAGGGACTACTTTCCCCGCTCAGGGACTACTTTCCCCGCTCAGGGACTCCTACCCCGCTCAGGGACTACTTTCCCCGCTCAGGGACTACTTTCCCCGCTCAGGGACTACTTTCCCCGCTCAGGGACTCCTACCCCGCTCAGGGACTCCTACCCCGCTCAGGGACTACTTTCCCCGGCGGAGGAGGACGAGGAGGAGGAGGGAGCGTTTCAGTTTGAAAAAGTCCTGAAAACACAACATTGATCAGGGTTTTGTTGGTTCTGCTGTCAGAAGCTCTGAAGGGTTCTGTGGGTTCTGAAGGGTTCTGTGGGTTCTGAAGGATTCTGAGGGTTCTGTGGGTTCTGAAGGGTTCTGAGGGTTCTGTGGGTTCTGAAGGGTTCTGTGGGTTCTGAAGGGTTCTGAGGGTTCTGTGGGTTCTGAAGGGTTCTGTGGGTTCTGAAGGGTTCTGTGGGTTCTGAAGGGTTCTGAAGGGTTCTGTGGGTTCTGTAGGGTTCTGTGGGTTCTGAAGGGTTCTGTGGGTTCTGAAGGGTTCTGTGGGTTCTGAAGGGTTCTGAAGGGTTCTGTGGGTTCTGTAGGGTTCTGCAGGGTTCTGAAGGGTTCTGTGGGTTCTGTGTGTCTGCAGGCTGCTGAGCATGCCCAGTCTGTGCTGCAGAGGAACCGGCAGGAGGAGCTGCTGGTGGACGTGGTGGACACCGACTCGCTCTCGGTACGGACACACACACACACACACACACACACACAGCCTGTCCCACCCTGCAGGGACACACACACACACACAGCCTGTCCCACCCCGCGGACACACACACACACACACACACACCCTTTGGACCCTGAGCCCGTTGGCCTGACACTTTTCAAAAACTCAGTCAGGAAGAAATCAGCAGTAAAAGGACCTGGAAAATTAACCTTTCAAAAAAAAAAAAAAGCCTTGGCACAGTGTCCAGAAAACTGTATACGCACATATATATATTTTATTTTCAGGTCATTTCTGTTTTTGTGTTTTCTGTTTTTGCTCGTTTTCTTGTAACTTCTTGCTGTTTTTTTTTTTTGTGGCTCGTTTCTCGTTACGTGGCTCTGAGTTTGAAATGAATCTGCTCGGGTGCCAAAAGCTTAATGACAGAAACACTGCGTCCCATTCAGGTGCTGTGGAGTTTATAGTAAATTCCAGTTCCCTAGCAGGAAGTGCACCTGTAGGATCAGGGCGCTGACTCAGCGCTGTGGACGGAACAGGAACAGGAAGTTCAGATTGTTGTTGGTTTGAAAAGTTTTTGTTCAGATTTTCGGTGACGTGTTGAAAGCAGCTGCAGAAAACCAAAACATGACTCAGCAGTTTTACTCTGAAGAGTTTCATCAGTTTCAGTGACTCAGGCCTTTCAGCGTGCAGAGATCATGTTGCTGAAGACATGAAATGGAAAAAAAAAAAAAAAACACGTTGAACAGCAGACAAAACCCTACCCATGCTGCGTTCAGGGGAACTTGGAAATCTGAATTTCTTCCTCTTGAAAGCATTCATTTCCCCTGCGGTGACTCGGCGTTTAGCAGCACGTCACCGCAGGGGAAGTGAATCCCTGTGGCCGACACGGGGATCAGGCTCGCCCCGAACGGCAAAGACTGGAGGAGTAAAAGTGAAAGTGACGAGAAAAACTGCAGAATTTCTACTTTTTCTCTGAGAGGTGGGAGCTTTTACACCGTCCCGTCAATCTGCTGAGGACCTGAACGCAGCAGAGCGTTGATCTGGTGTCGCATCTCAGAACTGATCAGGACAGGGAAACGTGACGCTGCGTTCGGGTCCCTTGGTGCGTTCGGGTCCCTTGGTGCGTTCAGGGTCTCTGCTGCGTTCGGGTCCCCTGCTGCGTTCAGGGTCTCTGCTGCATTCAGGGTCCCTGCTGCGTTCAGGGTCCCTGCTGCATTCAGGGTCCCTGCTGCGTTCAGGGTCCCTGCTGTGTTCGGGTCCCTCGGTGCGTTCACGGCCCCTGCTGCGTTCGGGTCCCTCGGTGCGTTCAGGGTCCTCACGGCGTCTCTGTTCCAGGTGGTGATGAAGACGGTGAACCAGCTGAGCGCCGCCGCTCCTCACAGCCTGGTCATGCTGCTCGCACACCAAAAGCATTCTGGGAAGGTTCTGTGCGCCTGCCAGGTGCCAAAGGTAACCCGGGGGGAGGGGAGGGGCAAAAGGGGTGGGGGGGGGGGGGGGGGGGGGGGGGGGGGTCTTCACAGTGAATATGAATGACATCACAGACATAGTAAAAGTGTGTGTGTTTGAAACAGTGCGAAGCGTCTGATTGGCTGTTCCCCCTCAGGGCTCGGAGGCGCTGCCGGCCCGTGATTGGGCGGTGGCCGTGTGTCGTCACCTGGGCGGCAGCGCCGGCGGCTCGGCGCTCGTCGCCAAGGGAACAGGAAGCAGCAGTGACATCACGGAGGCGCTGAGGTGGGCGGAGGAATACGCCCGCCGCAGAACGAGCCAGGAGCCTTGTTAACACACTGACCTCTCTCTCTGTGTGTGTGTGTGTGTGTGTGTGTCTCACTGTGTGTGTGTGTGTGTGCGTGTGTGTGTGCGTGCGCGTTTCTTTGTTTTAGAAGAAATAAAGGTGCGAGTCGCTCTGATTGGTTCGTCACTTTATTTTCATTCTTTCCAGTGCAAACGTTTGTGAGAACCATGTAGAGTCAACCATCAGATTTAACGCTTACTCTGCGTTTCCTGTCAGTTGAGTCTAAAAGGTCCTCACTTTAATCAACATCGTCGTCCCGCATGGCGCCATCAGGTGCATGCTGGGTAATCTGTCTCTACTTAATATATTAAGATCCCGACTCCCCGTCTAGAATAAAACTGAGCCCGTCTCCAGTCCCCAGGTTAGATACGTCCTCTCCTCAGCGGCGCCCCCTTCAGGCCGCCCGCCGCTCACAGCAGAGTCACCTTCAGCCACTGAGGACACACAGCAGGACACACTGTCAGTGACCTGATTTACAGAGGGTCAGTGAACACCACATCCACTCAGCAAACACTTACAGAAATGTTACAGGTGGTCAGTGAACGCAACAGTCAGTGAACGCAACAGAGGGTCAGTGAATAAATGTCACAGGCGGTCAGTGAACGCCTGAGAGGGTTAGTGAATAAATGTTACAGAGGGTCATTGAATGTCACAGAGGGTCAGTGAATGCCTCAGAGGGTCAGTGAACGCCTCAGATGGTCAGTGAATAAATGTTAGAGGGTCAGTGAACGCCTCAGATGGTCAGTGAAAAAATGTTACAAACGGTCAGTGAATTAATGTTACAGATGGTCAGTGAACGCCTCAGAGGGTCAGTGAACGCCTCAGATGGTCAGTGAATAAATATTACAGATGGTCAGTGAATAAATGTTACAGATGGTCAGTGAACGCCTCAGAGGGTCAGTGAACGCCTCAGATGGTCAGTGAATAAATGTTACAGAGGGTCAATGAACGCCTCAGAGGGTCAGTGAAAAAATGTTACAAACGGTCAGTGAATAAATGTTACAGATGGTCAGTGAACGCCTCAGAGGGTCAGTGAATAAATGTCACAGAGGGTCAGTGAACGCCTCAGAGGGTCAGTGAATGCTTCAGAGGGTCAGTAAATGTTACAGAGGGTCAGTGAACACCTCAGAGGGTCAGTGAACGCCTCAGAGGGTCAGTGAACGCCTCAGATGGTCAGTGAATAAATGTTACGGAGAGTCAGTGAACGCCTCAGAGGGTCAGTGAAAAATTGTTACAAACAGTCAGTGAATAAATGTTACAGAGGGTCAGTGAACGCCTCAGAGGGTCAGTGAATAAATGTTACGGAGAGTCAGTGAACGCCTCAGAGGGTCAGTGAAAAAATGTTACAAACAGTCAGTGAATAAATGTCACAGAGGGTCAGTGAACGCCTCAGAGGGTCAGTGAATGCTTCAGAGGGTCAGTAAATGTTACAGAGGGTCAGTGAACACCTCAGAGGGTCAGTGAACGCCTCAGAGGGTCAGTGAACACCTCAGATGGTCGGTGAATAAATGTTACAGAGGGTCAGTGAACGCCTCAGAGGGTCAGTGAATAAATGTTACAGAGGGTCAGTGAACGCCTCAGAGGATCAGCAAATGTTACAGAGGTTCACTGAACACCACAGACAGCCAGTGAATGTTACAGAGGGTCAGTGAACACAACAGTCAGTGAACACAACAGAGGGTCAGTAAATAAATGTTACAGTGGGTCAGTGAACACCTCAGAAGGTCAGTGAATAAATGTTATAGAGGCTCACTGAACACCACAGGCAGTCAGTGAATGCCTCAGAGGGTCAGTGAACATCACAGAGGGTCAGTGAACGCCTCAGAGGGTCAGTGAACGCCTCAGAGGGTCAGTGAACGCCTCAGAGGGTCAGTGAACACCTCAGAGGGTCAGTGAATAAATGTCACAGATGGTCAGTGAACGCTTCAGGAGGTCAGTGAACGCCTCAGAGGGTCAGTGAACGTCACAGAGGGTCAGTGAACATCACAGGGGGTCAGTGAACGCCTCAGAGGGTCAGTGAACGCCTCACAGGCGGCGGGCTCCAAACTGACCTCGGGGAAGCTGAGCTCGATGGTTCCGTCGTCGTCGGTGTCCAGCGACTTGAAGGTTTCTGCGGAGGAGAGGAGAGCGCGTGATGATGTCATGTGTCATGTGACGGGTTAGTGACATCACACAGCGTTTACCCAGCATGCATCTGACTCACTGAACAGGGACTCCAGGCGGACCAGGCAGCACACGAAGTTGTCGAAGTCGATGGTGAGGTCTGGTGCGCTGTAGCGAGCCACCAGGATCTGCTGCAGAGGGCTGTTCAGACTGAAGCCTGCACACACACACACACGCACACACACACACACACACACACACACACACACACACACACACACACACCAGGTCAGTCAGTCTGATCTGAGGTCAGCGCCGCGGGGAAACGGGCGGAGCCGCTTCGTTCACAGGAAACGAGTCAAAAGTTTGAGCTGAGCTGCTCACAGTCTGCTGCTGCCGCTCGGCTCGGACCCTGAACGCATCACGCCTGGCACACTCACTGACTCGTGGATTATAGATTATAGATTATAGATTATAGATGAATAGATTAATAGATGGTGTTTACCGGCTTCGTCCACGGCGCCCCACATCTCAGTGGAGCTCATGGTTCCTGACTTGTCCACGTCCTTCCCCCGGTAAATGTCCTGCACAGCAGAGAACACACACACACACACACACACACACAATAAAGATAAAACACACACACACACACACACACACACACACTTCTGCTGGTCAGAGGCTTCAAAAGCAGAAATAGGCAACAAGTGACTCAGCAATAAAAAATTAAAAAAAAAAAAGACCCAGAAATTGTTGAGAAAACTGTTGGACCAAGTCTGTTGTTTTCAAGTTTATTATAATAAAGTTCGTTATGTCCTGCCCCTCCCTGCTGCTGCCCTCCCTCTCTCTGCTGTGTGTTTTATCTTCAGGACGGGACGGGACGGGACGGGGTGGAGTGGGCAGGACGGGGCGGGACAGGACAGGGCGAGGGGGTGGGACAACAGGACAGGGCGAGAAGAGGTGGGACGGGGTGAGGGTACGGGACGCGACGGGACGGGAGGAGGTGGGACGCGGTGAGGGGGCGGGACGGGACGGGAGGAGGTGGGACGGGGTGAGGGGGCGGGACGGGACGAGAGGAGGTGGGACGGGGTGAGGGTACGGACGGGACGGGGTGAGGGTACGGACGGGACGGGGTGAGGGTACGGACGGGACGGGGCGAGAAGAGGTGGGACGCGGTGAGGGTACGGGACGGGACGAGAGGTGAGGGGGCGGGGCGGGAGGAGGTGGGACGGGGTGAGGGGGCGGGACGGGACGGGAGGAGGTGGGACGGGGTGAGGGGGCGGGACGGGACGAGAGGAGGTGGGACGGGGTGAGGGTACGGGACGGGACGGGGCAGGTCAGACTCACCAGGTATTTCTCGATCTTGGTCCAGAGCACCTTGAACTCCACCAGGCCCAGTTTAGCACTGCCGTCTTTCTGTTGTGTGTCAAGGAAAACACACACACACACACACACACACACACACACACACACTGACTCATGTAGACTGATCATGTCTACCTGACACGGGTTAGTGTTGAGTCATTTGTGTTGTTGTTATCTGTTTTAATGTAATGTCATTTAATCCTAATCTAATCTAATCTAATCTAATCTAATCTAATGTAACACACACACACACACACACACACACACATCCTGGAAAACCTGGAAACGGACTGGTGTTGCGGTCCTGGGTTGTCCAGCCTCAGCCTGAGGCGGCTGTGAGTCAGCTGCTGA
This sequence comes from Myripristis murdjan, assembly GCF_902150065.1. Taxonomy (NCBI): domain Eukaryota; kingdom Metazoa; phylum Chordata; class Actinopteri; order Holocentriformes; family Holocentridae; genus Myripristis; species Myripristis murdjan. The sequence continues at coordinate 737,107 of NC_043980.1, read as the reverse complement.
TCATAGATCAGCACAGAACATTAGAAATAAATAAAATACAAATAAATAAATAATAAACATGAAAACTGTTTGTGTGATTCTGATGATGTGATTCGCCGCGTCAGCTTTAACCTCCCTGCCTGCCTTCAGCTGCAGGTCAGTGTCACCAAACTGAACATGTGACCCGGTCCTGGGCTCTGATTGGTTCATGAGACGGTGAGGCGGAGCCGCTCTGCAGCCCGGGGTCTAGGTTTTGCGGCGGAAGGATACGTCCAGCAGGTTGACCATGTTGCGGCACGTTGACAGACTGAAGCCGCTCGTCTCGATGTCCTCTCCTGTGGAGGACAGAAGGCGACCAATCAGAGTCACCGTCACCACGACGACCAGCAGGCATCCAGCCGGTCGGCTCGGATCCCAGCAGGAAGAAGTCGGTGCACTGAACACCTGATTGTTACCGCCTGGAAGCTTGCTCTGTTCTCTCTCTTTAACCAGCACTGATTACTGCTGATATCACTGCCTGGAGCCATGCTCTCATTTCATTTCCTTTAATTCAATTTATTTAATTTAACTGTCGGGACAATGCACAATAAAATGTTGCCCTCCACCTGCTGCTGGGTTCTGCAGGCGGAGCCATCCAGAAGAGAACCTGAACCCTCAAGAACAGAACCTGAACCCTCCAGAAGAGAACCTGAACCCTCCAGAACAGAACTTGAACTAGAGTTCTCATCGGGCCTGAAAATTAAGACCCGACCCGACCCGGGCCTGACTGGGCCAGCCCGAGGCCCGACCCGACCCGACTAATTAGCCGAACTTTAGGCCCGACAGCCCGATAAAGCCCGAAAAAAAAAAAAAGCCCAAATTCGCCATTATTTAGCAGAGCCGGTCGGCCGCGGCACCGGGGCACCATCAGTCGGTATCAGGCGAGCCGGCCGCGGCACCGGCCAGCATCAGGCAGCTCACCTGTCAGATCCGGCAGACCTGACGGGTGGGCGCGGTATCGGACGGTGCCGCGGCCGGCCCGCCTGATGCCGACTGATGGTGCCGCGGCATGTGCGGGTCAATACGGTAGTCTAGAAAACTGGAGATTTTTTTTTTTTTTTTTTCCCGTGTGCCCCCAGTTGCACTGCCCATAGCAAAAAGCGTCCCTGCTGCCGAGTCTGCCAGCACAGCGGGATGCTGCTGCAACTCTCTCTCACTTGTTTGCGCTGCGCTCGCACAGCTGGTTGTCTGTCTGTCACTGAAAGTTTAGCCTCCAAATCCAATCCAGTCTCTCACTCTCTCCACCAGTCACATAAAAATGAAACGTCATAATCAGTAACAGAACACATAATTCTATTTTTTTATTTAAAAAAAAAAAAAAAAAAAATCCCCCACAGAACCCGACCCGACCCGACCCGCCCAATTCACGTACATTTTAGGCCCGACCCGACCCGAAAATGTCGGGTCGGGTCGGGCATGAGAACTCTGACTTGAACCCTCAAGAACAGAACCTGAAACCTCAAGAGAACCTAAATCCTCAAGAAGAGAACCTGAACCTTCTAGAACAGAACCTAAAGCCTCCAGAACCTGAAGCCTCCAGAAGACAACCTGAACCCTCCAGAACAGGACCTAAACCCTCCAGAAGAGAACCTGAACCCTCAAGAACAGAACCTGAACCCTCAACAGAGCCTGAATCCTAAAGAACAGAACCTGAACCCTCAAGAAGAGAACCTCAAGCCTCCAGAAAAGAACCTGAACCCTCAAGAACAGAATCTGAACCCTCAAGAACAGAACCTGAACCCTCAACAGAACCTGAATCCTAAAGAACAGAACCTGAACCCTCAAGAAGAGAACCTAAAGCCTCCAGAAAAGAACCTGAACCCTCAAGAACAGAACCTGAACCCTCAAGAAGAGAACCTCAAGCCTCAAAAACAGAACCTGAACCCTCCAGAAGAGAACCTCAAGCCTCCAGAAAAGAGCCTGAACCCTCAAGAACAGAACCTAAACCCTCAAAAACAGAACTTGAAGCCTCCAGAACAGAACCTGAAGCCTCCAGAACAGAACCTGAAGCCTTCAGAAGAGAACCTGAACCCTCAAGAACCATAACCTGAACCCTCCAGAACAGAACTTGAACCCTCCAGAACAGAACCTGAATCCTCAAGAACAGAACCTAAACCCTCAAAAACAGAACCTGAACCCTCAAGAACAGAATCTCAAGCCTCCAGAAAAGAACCTGAACCCTCCAGAACAGAACCTGAACCCTCCAGAAGAGAACCTGAAGCCTCGAGAACAGAACCGGGGGTTGTCGTCACAGCACCTGACTGTTTTTTTTTTTAAACCCACCACCATGACAGACCCACCAGCACAGGGCCGAGTGGCTCCTCTTGGAGAACAGAGAGAACCTTGGACTCACGTTTGGTCACCACCCTGTTGAGGATCCTCTGGAGCTCGAAGGCCGAGATCTCACTGTCCTGAAACACGAGCGAGCATCGTCATCATCTGATTGGTTAGGGAGTGAACACTGACACATGACAGCCTCCACATGTTTAGGGTTTACTTTACAAAGAGACGACGCTCTGAGGATCTGAGGCTGCACCTGCAAGGACTTTTAATCCAGATTAAATTATGGTTGAGCATTAAATGATTTTGTACCAAACTTTAAAACTGGTTAAAAATTCAATTTAAACCTTAAACCACTGAACTGGATTTACAGGATTAGTCTCTAAATGTGCAGCAGCTCTGCTTCATGTTCAATCTGATTTTGCTTTGATCTGATTAGAGGTGATCTCAGATTAAATAATCCCTGCTGGAGCCGCCCAGCCTCAGAGTCTCTGTCGTTAGTGACGTTGTGGTTGTGCACAGAGAGCGACTGAGCGGCCATGTTGGGTCTCACCGCTCCAGCCAGCTTTCCAAAAAGGCCCCTGAAGCGGTCGTCCACGTCGTCTTCATCGATTTCAATCTGAGGAGGAGACGAACGCAGAGATTACAGATTACAGATTACAGATGTTTCAGATCAGGTTCAGGGTAAATGTTGAGTTTGAGTTTATGTCTCACCTCCTCCACGTGGCTGTCCACCGGGTCCTCCAGCTCCCTGAGGAGGCACAACAACATGATGATTATGATGATGATACAAACACAATAATCTGACAGTAGGATGAGACAATCTGAGATAATCCCAACACTAGAATTTTTTCGAATCTTTTCTTGAGCTCCATTTCCTCGATCCTAGTGGCTGATGTGCACAACGGTGTGTTCGGGCCACGAAAAAAACAACTCTGAATTTTCAAGATTTAAATAGAAAAATTACGCAAAAGACTCTACTACTCTAAAACTTTATTATACTCAATTTTAAAATTTATGACAAAAATTATCAAAAATTCTGAGATTACGTCACAAATAGTTTTTCTTATCTTCAATTTTGGCCTTTTTTGGTCACAAGGTGAGGTGTCAGGTGAGGTTTCATGTCTGTCTGTCATGTGATCCTGCTGGAACCTGCACAAGAACCAGAATCTGAACCAGAACCTGAGTCTGAACCCGAACCAGAGCCTGAATCAGAACCTGAACTAGAACCAGAACCAGAATAAGAACCTGAACAAGAATCAGAACCTGAACAAGAATCAGAATCTGAACCTGAATAAGAACCAGAACCTGAACCTGAATAAGAACCAGAATCAAAACCTGAACTAGAACCTGAACTTGAATAAGAACCAGAATCAAAACCTCAACTAGAACCTGAACCTGAATAAGAACCAGAATCAAAACCTGAACTAGAACCTGAACCTGAATAAGAACCAGAATCAGAACCTGAACCTGAATAAGAACTGGAATCAGAACCTGAACCTGAATAAGAACCAGAATCAGAACCTGAACTAGAACCTGAGCCTGAACTAGAACCAGAACCAGAACCAGAGTCGTCCTCAGTGTTTTGGAGTTTTGGAGAAACATTCTGACATAAAAATCTTTTTTTTTCTCTCTGGGTTTCTGGGGCCTCCACTGCCGCTGTTGTTAAAGGGACAGTTCACCCGTTTAGAAACCGTCCATCGTCCTTCCAGCTGCTCGCCAGCCGGGCAGCGGTGAAACGATAACGGTTTGTCAGATTCTCTGTTTCTATGTTTGTAAAAGTTGCCGTGCGGCGCAGCGGCACCACAAGATCAGACAGTTTGAGCTTCCCGCCGCGAGCGCCGTGTCGGTTAAAAACATGAACTCAGGTCCAAGGACAACAACACCAACTCTCTCCGGAGACTGAACACAGACCTTTGAGGCCCCGTCCAGCCGCCGCAGCAGCTCAGACCACACACGGAAAAACACTGGAACGTACTGGAAGTCGGCCTGTTTCTCGGAGAAGATGCGGACGCAGAAGTCTCCGTCCTTGTTGGGCTCGAAGGTGGAGGGCAGGACCAGGTACTCGCCGGGCGGCAGCGTGAAGCGGCTGCACACCTCCCGCAGGTTGATGAAGGTCTCGGACCTGGCGGACGAGGCGTTGCGCAGGAAGAAGTTTTTGTGGAGGTGCAGGTTCCTCTGGCCGCAGCACTGCAGAACCACAGAGCCACAGAAACACAGTCAGCAGGTTTGAGCCACTGCTACACTGAACCCAGAGCCTGTGGCCGGGCTTTTATTTTGAAAGGTTTTACTTCACCCTCTTGACTAAATTCACTTTGTGTTCATTTTCTTTTTTTTTTTTTTTAGTTTACCATATGAACATAAATATTCTATGTATTTGTATTTGTGTAATTTTCTCACTTTCTCTCTGCTTCTTACTTTAAATTTGCTTTAAAGGGTTAAAGCTGGTGAGAGGTGAAAACAAGAAAAAAGAAAGAACACGCATGAGATAGTGTGTGTGTGTGTGTGTGTGTGTGTGTGTGTGTGTGTGTGCAAGCCATCTCTTGTAATGCTTAAATATTATAATGGATACATTTAAATGTCATTTTGAATCACTGATCAAACCAATATCAAGCATCATTTCCCCCCGACAGGAACAGGAAGTGAGCAGGTGTGTGTGTGTGTGTGTGTGTGTGTGTGTGTGTGTCGTCCACGCCGGGCCCTCGTACCTCTTCAGGAACCTGCAGGAGAAAAAACACAAGATTCACCATCAGATTCTGGTTCTGCTGAAGACACACCCAGACACCCGACGCCAGACTGACAAATGATTGGATCGTGTTTTTGTCCCTCCACAGTTTTCTCATCTATCAGTTTCTGATCAGTTTCTGATCAGTTATCGGTTTCTTCCCGACGTCTCGACATCTTCTGGAGTTTTAACGTTGAGCTTCTGTAGTAAAACTCTGCTAGAGCTCCACAACCAGCAGGAGTTTGCACTGTTTTTTTCTCTCTTGCCACTTAATAATGTCAGAACATCTGATTTTTTTCTCATAAAGTTGTGAATTTTAAAACCCCCCACAGTAGCACTAATACTCCACCGTAGACAGCAGAGCGGAGTAAACAAGGTGATTTTTCCGCCGTTCAGTCACTGTACGCGCTCAGATCTGCAGCCTGCGGTGGGCTGGTTGTATGTGTGTGTGTGTGTGTGTGTGTGTGTGTGTGTGTGTGTGTCTCAAACGGCTCTGTGGCCTCACAACACCTTTCATTCACAGTCATTACAATTAACTGCAGTAAAATAAAATTAAAAAGTTGCGAAACAAAAACAGATTTTATGCCGGACAGCACACGACGCCTGTTCACCCCAAAAACACCCTCTGGGACTCGAGTGACACAGTGAATTGTGAAAAATGCGACCCCGGTGGTTGACAGCTCTGCGGGTCAGATGTTGCTCTCGGGTTTCCTCTCGGCTCACCTCGTAGATGGCGAAGCCGATGGTGTGCATGTCCTCTCCCATCTTCCTCATGCGTCTGCGGTTCTTCTGGATCAGACCGACCACGAAGGTGCAGCCCGACTCGCCGTCGTCCGGGTCGTCGTCCTCCTCGTCCAGCTTGATCACAAACTGCGGATTGGTCCAGAACGTGTCTGCAAGGCATCGACACGGGTCAGGGACACAGAGACACCTGACCTGCTTCTATCTTATTGAAACTCTACAGCACAACCTTCCCAGGCGGACTACTTTGAATGTTTGTCCCGAACAAACCATTTATCAAATCTGCCTCATAATGTCCTCAACATTCAGAAACCACACAGCTGATGATTGGCTGTGGAAAGCAAAACGTTTCCCCGCTTAGGGACTATTTTCCCTGGCGGAGGAGGAGGTTGCTGGTTTCCATTCATTCCACTACGATATGAACATGAACTTTCAGAGCCTTCACACTTTCTTCACTCCAGTTTTCCATCAGCCCAATAAAGTCCTCCACATGAGTTTTCCTAAAAGCAGCAGCACTGTTGGCTTTTCAGGACTTTTTCACACTGAAACGCTCCCTCCTCCTCCTCCTCCTCCTCCTCCTCCGCCAGGGAAAATAGTCCCTGGTGAAACATAATGTAGTGAAATTTTTAGATGATGTGAGAAATGGTTTGCTGATGTGGAGAATGTGGAGAAAACATTTAGAATCAGTGGGATGGGGTCTTTAAGACAGGACCGTTGGCTCAGGAGATGTTCGTCTGTAATGACTGTTTTCCCAAATCAGGTCAAGAGTTAAGATTTAGTTTGGATGTTTTGTGTGGTGAGCGCCAACAGAGGCATTTACTTGGGTAGTTTCTGCAGCCGCCGGCGGTGGAGCCCCTCCTCCAGGTGCCGTCGAACTTGGACAGAGCCCACTTGGAGAACGAGTCGTCGGTCAGGGCGTCCGGCGTCAGGTTGCAGATCTCCAGGCGGGAGTAATGCCGCAGGAAGTCATCGAAAGACATCCTGCAAGACGGCCGGGCGCATTTCAGAGATTTACACAGAGAACCCAGACACACACACTCACACACACACACACACACACACACACACACATGCTTGGCTGGTTGGTAAAAAAGGCGGCGGGTGGTTACCAGAACTCTCCGTCCTCCGAGCGATGGCTCAGCCGCTCCCGGTCCTCATCGCTGACGTAACGCCACTGTGACGAACTGCCACACACACACAAACACACACAGATTAGCAAGCAGGTTCGTGGACCAGATCAGATCTGGGTCTGTGTTGGCGGGTGTGTGTGATGTCTGTCAGTCTGCCAGCTCATTTCAACACCCGGCGGCGAGCGCAGACAGACGGTTGCCAAATGCGCTGTCATCACTCTTGTCTCTAGGGATTCAGCGGATTAACTCCACCCGGCTGAGGCACCCGGGCGGCGCCGCACCACAAAACAAGATGACAGGGTCTTGACAGAACAAACAGGGACGTCCTGCTCTCTGAGGCCCGAGGTCCAGGTCAAACCTGTCGAGTCCTCAGCTGCAGCTGCTCCAGGTCTGCTTGGAGGCCATTTAAAAGGTTAAACGGCAATAAATTACTTCCTGTAGTTGTATCACTTCTCCTCCTCCTCTCCTATCCCTCCATCACTCAGATAAGTTTCTCTGCTGTGGATCTGTCTGATGGCCCTGTCATCTTATTAAAGAGAAAATCAGTCATCTGATCTATAAGCAGCTCCGTCTGTGAGGTCAACTGATAATGATGAGGGGAATTTATAGAGACTAACTCACTCATTCTGATAATGAAGGGTAAAGAAAAGCTAACAGCTGATTCTGTTATGTGTGACTGTGATGTTGTGACTGTCACTCTAACGCAGTAACATGGCTGCCCTCCCGGAGCGGGTCACCTACTTATCGCTCCAGGCGTCGGTCCACTCCACCTGACCCCAGGGGTTTCTGATCCGGATCAGCTTCTCCATGACGCCGCGGTACTCCACCTGCAGCCAATCAGGAACAGATGGATCACTGCTACCCTCTGATTGGAGGACAAGCATCCCCTCAGACAACACACCAGTTAGGGGGCAGTATTCTCACCTTGGCGACACCTGTCACAGAGTAGGCGTGGCCCTTCACCAGCTTCTGCCGAGTGACCGCCTCCGAGTCGGCTGAGCTCGTGATCTAAACAGAGATCAGACATTTGAAAGGTTCCAAGGTGAACCCCTGTCATACCCCTACAGTGCCCAAGTCATATCCTTATAGTACCCATATAGTACCCATGTTGTATTCATGTAGTACCAATGTTGTGTCCCAACGGTACCCGTGTTGTGTCCTAACGGTACCCGTGTTATGCCCTAAAGGTACCCGTGTTGTGTCCTAACGGTACCTGTGTTGTGTCCTAACAGGACCCCTGTTGTGTCCTAATGGTACCCGTGTTGTGTCCTAAAGGTACCCGTGTTATGCCCCAACGGTACCCGTGTTGTGTCCTAACGGTACCCGTGTTGTGTCCTAACAGGACCCCTGTTGTGTCCTAACGGTACCCGTGTTATGCCCTAAAGGTACCCGTGTTGTGTCCTAACGGTACCCGTGTTGTGTCCTAACGGTACCCGTGTTGTGTCCTAAAGGTACCCGTGTTATGCCCCAACGGTACCCGTGTTGTGTCCTAACGGTACCCGTGTTGTGTCCTAACAGGACCCCTGTTGTGTCCTAACGGTACCCGTGTTATGCCCTAAAGGTACCCGTGTTGTGCCCCAACGGTACCCGTGTTGTGTCCTAACGGTACCCGTGTTGTGTCCTAACAGGACCCCTGTTGTGTCCTAACGGTACCCCTGTTGTATCCTAATGGTACCCCTGTTGTGTCCTAACAGGACCCCTGTTGTGTCCTAATGGTACCCCTGTTGTGTCCTAACAGGACCCCTGTTGTGTCCTAATGGTACCCGTGTTGTGTCCTAACGGTACCCGTGTTGTGTCCTAACAGGACCCCTGTTGTGTCCTAACGGTACCCCTGTTGTGTCCTAATGGTACCCCTGTTGTGTCCTAACAGGACCCCTGTTGTGTCCTAATGGTACCCCTGTTGTGTCCTAACGGTACCCGTGTTGTGTCCTAACAGGACCCCTGTTGTGTCCTAATGGTACCCCTGTTGTGTCCTAACGGTACCCGTGTTGTGTCCTAACAGGACCCCTGTTGTGTCCTAATGGTACCCCTGTTGTGTCCTAACGGTACCCGTGTTGTGTCCTAACAGGACCCATGCTGTGTCCTAATGGTACCCCTGTTGTGTCCTAACGGTACTCATTTTAAACCCCACGTTCTACCAAAGTCCTGTTCGCCTCACATCGATGGAGCAGCCCATCAGCGAGCCTCGTTTCACGGCCTTCTCCAGGATGTGGAAGAGGTGTGGATCAGGTCGGCTGAGGTCGTGGACCTCGGCGATGCCGCCGGTGAAATCCTCGAAGCCCTCGGTGGTGGTTCCTCCAGACAGAGCCTCGTAGCAGCCGTTCACCCTGCGAGCAAACACAATCAGCTGTGAGACGCAGACGGCGAGACGGGCTGATGCTAACCAGGCGTTTGGTTTTGGTTCCCTGATGAGCAGCTGCTCTGTCGGCATATTCCTCCTCCAGCTCCTCACCAGCTAACCCGAGAAAACCACAGCCACAAGGACAGGCACTGATTTTGTTGACCTGGCACAAAATTCCTTTTATTTCTTTTAAAAAATGTATATATAAAAACATTTTGTTGGAAAACAGACAAAAAAATTAAAAAAAAAAATAAATAAACGACAAAGTTAAAAAAGGATGTTTGTGTGAGACAAAAAATAACCAACTTACAAAATGTTTTTTAAAAAAAAAAGTTATGTTTACAAAAAATCAAACATATATAAAATATTTTAGAAGTACGTAAAAATCATGAGCTTTCTGCCAAAAAAAAAAGAAAGTCTCATTTTTACTTGCCAACGTAGGAATTTAATGAGTTTATTTTTTTATGAAATGAAGGGAATTTCTGGTTTCAGCCACAGGGTTAAATAATGGTTTCAGAAGTGGATAACAGCCCTTAGGCTGCAGGCTCACACACCCACACCTGCAGAAACCCCTGGGTGTGGAAGTGTCAGTGAGTAAGTCCTGCTGAGGACCAGTTGAGCAAGGCACTGAGCTGCAGACTCCAGTGGAGGAATGTGGTTGTACTGGGCAGATCCCAGTGTCAACATGTAGATCTGCAGGGAGGAGCTCAGCCTCAGCAAGAAAAACAAAGGTGAGGAATGCAGACGGCGGTTGTGTGGGCGTGTCGGGACAACACCTGAGGGGGCGGGGCTTCAAACCACCTGCAGAGTTACAGGTGACAGAGACAGACAGGGCCGTTCCTACACGTCTCAGGGCCATTTGGGCCCTCAGTGTTTTGAATAGATCTAACAGATCGATGTGCATCCAAAAAGTTTTATTTCACCCTCAGAGCAAAATTCACCCCAGTCTGTTTTTATTTTTCTTCTTTTTTTTTTTTTTGGTCATTATCTTGTAAATTTTTTTCCTCCTAATTTTCTGGTCATTTACTTAAATAAATAAATGAATGAATGCACAGATAAAATATAATAAATAAATCAATACATAAATATTTAGATAGATAGATAGATAGATAGATAGATAGATAGATAGATAGATAGATAGATATACATTTATTTATGTATTTTCATTTATTTGTTGCTACTTTTCAGGTAACTGTGTTGTATTTTTTTAATTTGTTAAATTTTTTATTTTTTTTATTCTTAAGGAAATGATTTTTACTAATTCTTGTGGTGGATGAGACTCGGCCGGCCTGCTCCCTTTTCATTTTCTGATGGAAATTAGAAAAACAATAGAAGAAAATGACCCTAAAAAAAGGTGAAGTAACCAGTTAAAACTAAGCAGCTCCCAGTCAACCTGTGGAGTGATACAGTGGCAGTGCTACAGCAAAAAAAGTTCCTTTATTTTGGAAACCGGCGACTGAAGAGAGCGCTCAAACTAAGACCCAGCTGTGCTGTGGGATTTGTTCACGGCGTGCGTTCTCTGCTCTGGATCTGATTCCTTCATGAAGTTCTCCTCCTGTCCACAGGGAGGCGCTCATGCACCACACCTGGGGGAGGTAGACCTGGACTTACTTGGCGTAGGCTTTCTCCAGCAGGGCGCTCCAGAACTCCCTCCCCTCGGCCGAGTGGACGAACATCAGCTCTCCGTCTTTGACCGGCAAGCGGTCGTCGATCACCACGTCCACCCACTCTCCAAACTGCCAGAACTGAGAGCAGAGAAGAAGAAACACCTTCA